>NC_056727.1:464704751-464907251 GCF_019279795.1 Protopterus annectens
TACACATAACAAATGTACCAAAAAAACAACAAATACACAAAACACACAACAAAAATATAACATGAATAACAAAACAACAACATGAAAACAATAAAACATAAAAAACATAAACAAAAAAAAAAATAAAAAACAAAAACACATATATCTTTATATATATACTATTATACAACAAACCTATAAAAAGAAAATACTACAAAATACTAACAACATATATATATATATATATTTCTAAATATATACTAATGTTATGCAAAATTATATACATATATAAACTATATACACAAAATCTATAATATAACAACCACACAACAACAAATAACACAAAAAATAAAAACAAAATATAACCAACAGAAAACCAAACAAAAAAAAAAAAATAATACCAATTCAACATGCAAACCTATAAAAAAACATATACATTATTGTAAAAAAAAACTGACAAAAACACCAGGAAACACAAAAACACAAAAACAAATACATATATAAATATATTTATTTAAATTTTTAAAACAAATTATATATAATTAATTAAACATAATATATACTACTATAAACATATATTTATATACATACATATATAAAAATCTTTAAATATATACATATATATAACACTTATATATTACATAAAAACATTATTATACATAATATATATAACACACTATATATAAATACATAAAAATTATACTATACATAATAATACACACCACAAAAAAACCCAAAACAACCAATAATAATAACAAACACAAAACATACCCAAAACACAAACAAAAACAAAAATAAAAAATACAACAAAAAAATACAAAAAAAAAAACAACAACCACAACCAAAAACACCCACACACATTTTTATTTAATTTTATTTCATGGTGTTTATAACATTTTACATATATTTACAACATATCACACTATATCATATTACATATGAGCACAATTAGGCAGTTTCTTTAAACAACTAAAATAATATTTTTTCATACATATATATATATATCTAAACACACACACTTATATATTTAAATACAACACTATACAAAAAAAACACACAACCATAATACATAACCACCAACAAAAATACTCACACACACCCCAAACTAATCATAAAATAAAACAACATACAAAAACATTATTTCACATACAAAACCCACAACAAAAATCTCCACAAAATATATTTTTCACACAACTTTTTTATTTTATACCTATTTTAAAAAAACACAAATGCAGGCTATTGCTCTATATATACCATACATAAACTTTACCTTTATATTTTCACCCTATAAAAACAATATACTCAATTCACTACACAACATAATATGATATATACACCCCAACAAACAAACTCTCAAAAATATCAGCCCACTAAAAAAAAAAAATAAACAAACAATCTAAATAATAATAAAAAAAATTAAACAAAAAACACCAACCAAAAAATAAAATGCAAAAAACAAAAAAACAAAAAACAATATATTGAATACATTAAATATATTATCACACATATATTTTTTATTACCACCTATATATATATTATAATTTATATAAACTCTAAAAAAATATAATACTTCACATTATAAATATATATTTATATACCACATATATTTATATTTTCACACAACATATATATATATATACTATATATACAACATATATTCTCTCATCACAAAAACATACAAACCCACAACCAAATAATAAAAAAAACAAACTAAATGCCACAAAAAAAACAGACACAAACACACACACAGACACCTATACCATAAAATAAGCACAACTTATGTCACATCCATCCCCATAAATAATACACAGCCCCAACTCCAATAGAAAGCTCAGTATATATATACATATACACCCATACACAGACATACAACATCCATTTATATGTACACATCACCATAAGCTGGAGAAAAGGGAATACTGCAAGATACACTGATCTTACCTTTAGTATAAGCAAGTCCTTATTTATGTTCATTCAGTCATGTTGTTCTTAGACTAGTACATATGAGCCTCAGAATTTAAAACTCTCACTAGTAAATATGAAAAGGCAAGTGAGCAGAAATGACACACTGGCATTTTCTTAAGTTATTGTGTACTTTCAATGTCAAATTTCCAGGGAACAGGGTCCGAAATTCACAAAAAAATGAATTCATGGAGAAATCAATCCTTTGCCAAGTGATGCATATTCACCATGGATGTAAATGCACAGTACTGCCTGCCTACATGATGAATAGATATATTCACTCTTGTGGCATAACAGTACCTTCTGCTCTGTGTTCTAACCAGTCCTACCAATCAGAACATGTAGAGAGGTTAACTAGGAGTATTGTTGTATGAGAATATCAATCCACTCACGTGTACACTATTACTAGAGTCTAAGGTTCCTTCCCCTGTCCAAGGTTATATAAAGAAGTTATGTAATTAACATACTGATAGATTTGTACTGTCTGCTTCTGTCCTTCCTCAATGGAGGGATCTTCAGATCCAACCTCAGATCTGTCTTTGGCCACTCAAGACTTTAGATCCCAAGATCAGGCTCCACCTCTTACTCACAACCCCCAGGAAAGCACAACATTACCTCAGATCAAGTTTGCCTCAGAAAACAGACAACCACATACAGTTAATAAGAATAATGCTATAAAGGATTACCAAATGGAACGTGAATGCTCAGAAACTAATCTGGAGCTAAGCAGTGCACTTGGAAGGGTCTTCAGAATACAGTAGAATCTCTCTTATCTGGCCTCCCTTTAAGTGGCCATCAAATGTCTGCCCTAGCCCTAGAAGCAGACAACAGATCAGAACTTCTGCCTTCTCCAGGCTAAATATTGACAGATACTTGAATTTTAGACTTCTACACCAGACAACGCTAACATCTTCTACACCACTACCAGCTCAATCCCGTGCCTTCACAGCCTGGTCACAAGGAGCAGAGATAACTCCAGGAACTTTTTAACTGTATGTGAATATTTGCCTTTGTAGCTTATCATGTATTTGAGGCTGCACGCTCACCACCGAACCCAGTGTTGCAGTACCCTTTGTACTCTCCCCTGCTTTACTATTCCTGCTAGCTTACTACTCTTGGCAGCTTTAAACTGATTTACATAGCTTGTTTTCCTCTGTCTCTAACACAGTTGCCCTACCGGTGAATATGCCCCTTTCTTCTGTATTAATAAGCAACGAGCCAGTTTTTTTTTCTACATTATAATAATTACAGGTGCTTATCGTTTACCTGTAGCTTACAGATTGTTTTTTCTTGATCTCTGCACTTTCTTTCTGCTGTTGCTCCTATTAGGATGACCTGCTACTCTCCTCTGGGATGTCACTCTTATTTTCCCTCCCAGCATGCCTTGCAGCGTTTAAACAGATAACCTTGCGATTTGCGCCATTCCTTCTTTCCTGATCTCCAACTACTCGTACTGTCTGGGTCTCGGTGGTGTACTGAATGCCGTTCTTAACTTCCAACTACTGTTTTCTGCTGTATATACGCAGAAATAACTTTGCAACTGCTGAAAGAGTTCTTACCTGCCAGTGAGGTAATTTACTTATTGACTGATGGTTCACTACCATTTCTGCAAACGGACATAAGGCTACCAAACCCAGCCTATGGGTATTACTTTTTCCACAGGTATTTTTTTCCACTGCACTTGCTTGGTAATTTAGGGATGCTCTCCTTAGTTTATACTTACCCTCTCTTAAATGCCTAGTTTTAACAGCTACATTTAAGAGAGGGACCCATGCTTCTCGAAAAGCCTTGTTGCGTATGCCTAACATGTAATAGTGTGCTAAGCCTCAAGTGCAGTGTGGTTACAGCTGAATTGTATAATATCTGCTGCCCAATGTCTCATAGCATTAAACATTTGCACAGTGTAATAAGCTCTAAATCGCATATGCTGCCTGTTATAGTTACAGAACTGGTCTGAATGTCTTTACTGTGTTACACCCTATGCTTACAGAATTGTATTTACATGCATACATATTTTTATGTGCATATACAAGTGTATTCTAATGCTCGTACAACTCACTGTTAATATATACTTGATACTGAATACCTTCTATACAGCTATCTAACTGCTTAAGTGAAACTTCTGAACTGCAAGACCTGCATACAGCTATGAGGATAATTTGTAGAGTGTAAATAACTGAAATGTGCTTAACTGCTTTCTTGGCTATGAATTGTGTACCACATCACATGCTTGCATAACTGAGATACTTCTTATATTTCTCTGCCCGATCTGTTTCTGATACATGCTGTTTTACCCTCTGTTACGCCAAACTGTGCATTGCCAGCTAATTCGTTTTTTGTATTTTGGGTTACTACCACACTTCCCCTCCATTACTGTTTTCTATTCGGTCTTGACTACCCCCTTTACTCTTCCGCTCTCCTCTTGCACTTCATATCTACTTCCATTTCTCAACCCTATAGTTCCCTGTATTCCCCTCTCTACCCTTCTATCACTCTATACCATACTCTCGAACCTCTAATTAGATAACCCTTACTCTCTTCACCTACTCCCACTGCACTCTTCCCTCTTATCTAATTTTTTGCTTGTCTTTCCTTTTAGCGACCCATTCTCAGTGGCTACACAAGACAAGGCCATCATCTTCTGCACCACTACCAGCTCAATCCTGCAACTCCACTGCCAAGTCACAAGGAGCAGAGATAACTCCAGGAACTTAACTGTATGTGAATACTTGCCTTTGTAGCTTATCCTGTATTTGAGGTTGTACGCTCACCACCAAACCCTGTGTTGCAGTACCTCTTGTATTCTCCCCTGCTTTACTATTCCTGCCAGCTTATTACCCTTGGGAGCTTTAAACGGATTTACATATGTGGATTTCCTCTCTCTAACACAGTCACCCTACCAGCGACTATACCCCTTTCTTCTGCATTAATAAGCAACGAGCCAGTTTTTTTCCGCATTATAATAATTACAGGCACTTATCACTCACCTGTAGCTTACAGATAGTGCAGAGATTTAGAAAAAACGTTCTTTCTACTATCGCTCCAGCTGCTCCATTCCCCCCTCACTATGTTTGGGCTCACTGCTCCCCTACTCTACCTCCATTCCCACTCACCCCCACTTCAATTACCTTTATACCTAGCCATATCCCTCCAACCCAACACCCTCCTCCAATCACATTAATCTAATCAGCAGGAACTCTGCCATGCAATATTAGTGATAATCAGCCTGCTTACATAATACGCAACACCTCCACAACAGTGTACCAACACCAATACAACCCCACCAGAAATATCTCCAACTTCAACCCAACATCCTTCAATATGACATGCTAAGCAACATCAGTTGGAACATTCTAAAATCACTTCCCATTGATGAAGCCGTCAAACTTTTTAACTCAACATTCCTCAGCATAGTCAATAGAATAGCCCCCCTTCTTAAACAAAAGAACTAAAACAAACCATGCTATCTGGTTATCTAGAGATACCAAAAAGTTACGACTACCAGAGACAAAGCATGGAAAAAGTGGGAGAAAAAGAAAAACCCTTCAGACTTCTTGTTATATAAGTAGCTCCATCATCAAAGTCAAATGCCTAGTCAGCAAAGAGAAAAAAACACTACTACCTATGTCTCCAAAATAACAGCAAATATAACCCTAAAAATTCTGGAACTTGTTTCCACACTATTAAACCTTGGCTGCAAAAGCAACCCATGCCCAAATCCTGACAAAACCCCAACAGAAACAGCCTCACTCCAATTCTTACTTTATAGAAACTATATCCAAACTAGCCAATTCCTTCCTTCAGTCTGGCCATAATCATGCACGAACATATCAATCATCTTCTAACCCTTCTTCTAGGCCTTTTTCTTTCTCTCCCATTAGTACTGCTTCCATAACTAAACTTCTTCAAAAGCTCAAACCAGGCTGCACTGCTCCTGACAACGTGCCACTGAATATCTACAAGTCTCACCTAAATCTGTCAGTGATCCCATTAGTGTTCTCGTAAATAGATCTATCAAACAATCCTATGTACCTACCATCTGGAAAAAAAAAGGGTACATCCTCCCACTTCACAAAGGTGGTAACACCACCATCTCTAACCTCTGCCCCATAGCCATACTATCCCCCATCTCCAAAATAATGGAAAAATGCACTCAAACCCAACTTGTGCATTATTTAACCCAGAACCAACTCATCTCCATTACTCAACATGGTTTCTGGCCTGGTCATAGTACCACAACTGCTCTCCTTTCCTTCTTGAACAGTGTTAACCATGCTAGTAATGAAAGTAAAATTGTCTCTGTACTCTTCCTCGACCTTTCAAAAGCCTTCAATACAATCTCCCATGCCCTCCTCCTTTTTAAGCTCTCAAACTTAGGAAATGTTCACTCCTGTCCTTGACTGGTTTAGCAATTACCTTACAAACAGGGAACAACCCACTAAATGGCAACACTCCTCCTCACCCTTTCTCAGAACCTCCACTGGAGTGCCCCAAGGTTCCATCCTAGGACCACTTTTCTTTAGCATATTTATTAACAACTTCTACTCTGCTCTTACTCAAACTTCAATAATCCAATAAGTAGATGACTCGAAAATCCTCTGCTCAGCCACCTCACACTCTGAGCTGTTGGACAATACCCAAAAAGATTTCTCCACAACTGAAACTTGGATGACTAACAACCACCTTGTCCTTAATCCCAATAAAACCAAGCTCCTGCTTTCCACCCCCTGATAAAATACCATTGTTAATTAATCTGAATTTATCATTCACTCCTCTAAGAAAACAGCCATAGAGGTCATTCCCTGTACCAAGCTTCTTGGCATTACCATTGATGAAAAATTTACATCTGCGCATCACATCAACAATAGTAAAAAAACACTTCAAAAACACGGCACCCTATATAGACATGCCTGGGAAGACATGATTGACAAACCACGATGCTTTGCCAGAAATGGTCTGCACCTGTCACCCCTGGAATTCAGGTTGCTGGCTAAAGCTCTTGCCACCCTTATAGTGCCTTTTTTAGGCAAGGTTCAAAGGACAAAACCACCACCGTAACAGATACAAGCATGCAAAATCTGAAGGTAATGCTACTCAATGCTAGAAGTCTAAACCTCAAAATGCACTCTCTCGAGGCACTCCTTAAAATGGAAAACATCGATATCTGTGCAGTAACTGAGACCTGGTTCAAGGCTCCAGAGAACACCCCTGCAATACCAGGCTACAACTTTTACCACAGTTTTCGGCCACCAAACCAAGACCGAAACACTAAAGGTTGAGGAGTGTCCATATTCACCAAGGATATTCACACCTCCAGGCTAGTTGCCTAACAATGCATCTGAAATTCTCCAGGTGCAACTAACACTAGGGTAAGACTGCAATCCAAATTGTAGCTTGCTACAGATCCCTCCATGCTCCAAGATTCTCACTACACCTTTCTAAACATACTGGAAAATATTAAGATGCAAACAAACACCCTAATACTAGGCGATTTCAACTACCCTGTTATTAACAGGGAAAACTACTCGGGTACCAACATCTTTTCCCAACGGTTCTTGGAATTCATAAATTCCAAAGCCCTGGTTCAACTAATCCATTGTCCCACCAGGAGCTCAGATATCCTAGATCTGGTCATTACCAACATGCGAGATAGATGCTCCACACCAGTGGTCACCCTCTCATTGGTCAGGTCTGACCATAAGCAAATCACTCGACATCCACATCGCACCCTCCAGTAATTAAACCTCCGTAAAAAACTTCTTCAAAGCCAACTTCATGCTACTCAAGTCAGAAGTGACAAACTTCATGGCACCCATGCAGACAGGATCTGAAAGTTTGACTACTGAATCCTGCACTAAGGCACAGTATGAACACATCCACTTGTGCATGAATAGTGCCATCCCAAATAGAACTAAGATGCTCTCCTCCAAATAAAGGAAGCCAATCTGATAGTCCCCTGCCATAAATAAGCTATACAACAGAAGGAAGAAACTGTTGCAGAAAAGAGGAAAATACCAGGGTGCAAAAAACTCCCTTACCAGCCTCAGTTAGAAGCTGAGATCCCTCATAAAATCCTCAAAAGCTAGTTATGAAAATAAAATTGCCAAAGATTCCAAAGACAACCACAAGGCATTCTATAGTTATGTCAAGAATCTAAATGGCAATGCTCTGAGCTACAACAGAATGGCATTAAATATACTGATCCCAAGGATATTGCCAATATCCTGACAGATCGATTTAGTGCAAACTTCACCCCCTAAAGGGCCCATCTCAATACCAAAAGATTGCCAAATTCTGGTAATCACGGCCACACAAGTAGGAACCGCACCCTCCAAAGCTAAGAATACAGCACCAATAAGACCAGATGACATCCCGGGCTGTGTACTACATGAACTACAAAATGAACTGGCACCTCACCTAAGTGTCATGTTTAATCATAGCCTCACCTCAGGCTTCGTTCCCACTGAGTTGCGCACAGCTACAGTTATCATACTCCACAAGGGGGAATCCACCTTGGATCCCGGGGACTACCATCCCATCAGTCTCATCAGCCTGATCTGCAAGGGCATGGAACACATTATCATGGAACTTATAAACAAAGATATTGGCAACCTTCAAACACTGGACCCCACACAGTTTGGGTTCGTGAAGGGCAGATCTTGTCTCCTGAACCTGAATGACTTCTTCAAATCAGTCTCCAGAGCTGTGGATGAGGGTAAGGCGGTCCACACAGCCTATCTGGACCTTGCCAAGGCCTTCAACACCATCCCCCACTCTGGAATCATAGATAAACTTACTAAGCTGGGCATAAATCCCTACGTCACTCGATGGGTTGCCAACTGGCTTACTGACAGAACCCAGACTGTAAATGTAGCCAACTCCAAATCCAGCTCCAGACAAGTGACAAGTGGAGTACCTTAGGGTTCAGTCCTGGGACCGCTTTTGTTTGGCATCTACTTCTCTGAAGTATAGGCAAACACTAAGGGACTCTGGCTAACAAAGTTCACAGATGACTGCAAACTGGGAGCCATTATTGAACCCCCAAATGATGTAGCTATTCTACAAAAAGGCCTTACAGAAACAGATGCTTGGTGCCAGAACCATGGGCTCAAGCTTAATGCCAAGAAATGTATAGTTATTCCCTTTGGGAAAAACCATGTACCCATGAATTACCACATAGGTGGCAGTACACTAAACACCAAAAGTGTGATGAGAGACTTAGGGACACAGGTGGACAGTGGTCTCACCTTCAATAACCACATTGCCACAACAGTCAGGAAATCCTTCTATGTGCCACATTTCATCACTAAGGGCTTTTCATCCAGAAAAAAGGAGGTCATTGTCCCACTGTACTCATCCCTCAATAAATCCATTATAGAGTACAATGCCCCGTTTGGTATGTCCTCACAAGACATCTGGAACAGCTGGAAAGGCCGCAGAAATACCTCATTAAAAGACTCACAAGCCTAAATCAGATGCCATATGCTGACCATCTAAAAAAACTCCAGCTATACTCTGTGGCATATAGTCTATTCAGAGGCGAACTCTGCTTAACATACAAGGCCATGTCAAACCCAGAGCTGTTGGACATGCTCCACTTAAAGAAATCCCAATCCCTCATAGCAACACGCTCCAAGTATCTAAACCTTGTCATCACAATGAACAAAACATGCTGGAGGAATAGGTTCCTGACCCAGAGACTCCCCATACTCTGGAATAGATGACCCATACATGTCAAGCAGAGCGCCTCCTTGGCCCTCTTCAAAAGAACCTTGATGATTGGATGGGAGACAGGAAATTCACCCCGGGGATCATGTCAGTCACCCTGCTAGAAAGGGGTCCAGGGAAGTAAATATTGTGGGAAGAAATATCCAGGGAATTGTTATGGCTAGGCTTGTATAGGCCCTAGGGCCGATAGCCTAGTACCAACCTATGAACATAAACATTTCCTAAATCACTCCACTAGACAAACTCTTGCCTCAACAGTTCTTCTATCTTTTCTCCTTTACAGTGCTCCCATTCTCACAAATATCCAGTCCTGCTTAAAAACTAAGATGGAAACCTGCTACAACAAAACCGCCAAATATGTAACTACAGGTAAGTATTCAACCCATCACTGCTCTTCACTACAATCTCTAAAATGGTTAGAACTTCCACAACATCTCACCTATATACAATTATCTACTGCTCACAAAATTATCTATAAACCACCTGACTACCCATCTCTTGCTCCCCCTTCTGACTCCTTATCAACCCAATAGATATCTTAGATCAGAAAATCATTTTCTTCTCCAGGTTGACAGACCAAACCTTCCAGCTGGTCAATATCTATACTCTTTTACCATTGCTAAACTCTGGAATGCAGTTCTATCCACTCTGCATACCATCAGTAGTACCTCTGTATTCAAAAAGTTTTTAAACCAATATCTTTCTTCTCAATGGCTCTGCTCATATACCATCTCCAAATCCTGTATAACCTGACTACCTTCTCTTAACACCAACCATTCCCCATATGCATCTAATGTATGCATCCTCTATGTAAAACAGCCTCTAGCACCTTTTATTAAGTTTGACTGTGCTACTAAAATGCATTGTTACTCACATTTACTCTCTTTGTACTTTGCCACAACTTGTAAATCTCTCCTAGGTGACTTACCATGTTTTTTTTCATACTTGGTATATCCAGGTTTTTAACTAATTTGCCTACTGTTTGTATTTTGTCTGTGGAGTGAGTACCTGCAGCTTTTTTCCCCAGACCTTTAACAAACTTTCATTATCTTTTGTTCTTTTTTATTACTCTGTATTTTATCATCTTGTATTTTTTTATCCTGTATTTTATTAACTTGTATTTTATTATCTTGTAGTTCATTTGTGGAGCTTTTCTCCCCAGGCCTCCACTGAAAATCCACTCATTTCAGCCCAGTGGACTTTCCTGGTCAACAAATGTAAATAAAAGAATAATAAATAAATAATAAAATATTACTCCTACCCACTAACTATTAATCCTACCAGCCCATGCAATACTTGCATTCCTATCATACATTCTCTCCTTTCCCCATACAAATCTTCTAATTATTCTAGCATCCCCATAGTTCCCCACCCAAACTCTCCCTACCTCTACTTAAATACTCTACTTATCCTACCTAGGCCTGTTAATCATTATGACTCTTAATTCCCTCACTCAACACACACTGCCACTATCAAACACCACCTTATCATACACATATTTCACCTCTACAAATGTCTCTCCTCTCCAGTACTATTCTCTTCTTTCTCTCTCTGCAACTCTATCTCATTCTACATCTATTTTCATATCACCCAACCCATATACCTTACAAACCAACTTCTACAACTACCATACATACACTACCACTACCCAGCTACTCCTCAACAGGCCCCAAACTTATATAGCATAAACATAACCCTACAAACCAAAGTAAAACTTTACACAAATGTTTCTCTAGTCACCCAACTGAAAACAAAAAAAAAGAAACTACAACATGTAAACCCTTCAACACACTGCAACCTAGCTTACTGCAGAGACATTCAACCAAACCCTGGCCCCTCCCCAGCCCCCTGCACTCCCCCAAACTCCTTGAAATCCCTACACTTTACCACCATTAATATCTAGAGCATCAGAAACAGTTTCACATCTGCATGCCTGGTTAAGTCAAAACAAACCTGACTTCACAGCCATCTCCGAGACTTGGCTAAAACCATACATCAAAGATGCTGAACTCCTACCCTCTAACTATAGTTGCCTTAGGACAGACAGAGCTAAAAAAAGAGGTGATGGCATCACCTTAATTTATCCAAATACCTTTACTGTAGTTCAATACATAAAACCTATCCCAGAATTCTCCACTGTAGAAATACTAGTGGCCTTCCTAAAAGTGAATAACTGTAAAAACCTTTGTATCATGGTCATATACATCCCCCAGGCAATAACATCCCTATACTTGAAGATATTCTTGCCTAGACAACTACTAATATTAAAAATGAAGCTATCATCTTAGGTGACGTTGACATCAATTGGCATGACATTTCAAATCAGGACCCCTCTACCAGCATTAACCTATACAATTATACACAGCTAATCACCAATATCACCTGACCAACTATAAAAACAACAAAGCGTCAATCCATGACTGGATCCTGGCATCTGATCCTAACGAAATCTTCTCCTCTGGCACACTACCAAACAGTATTAGTGACCACACACCACCCTTCATAATACATAAGACCACCCTGTTTAAACCAGCACCAAGTCAAGCATTCCAGGGACTTATTTCTCCCCACTACCTTTTAATGAAATCTTGCATAGTGTGAATCTCCCTCTCAATGATTCTTCAATTCAACATTTTTAAGATCTTAGATAGTGTAGCCCCTCCTCGTCTAAAAAGAGTTGAGGCTAAACATGCCAACTGGCTTACTAAACACACTAAGCAAATTATGTCCCTCCAGAGATAAAGCCTGCAAGGCTTGGCAAAAAAAAACAAAAATCCATCCGACCGCAATATAAACAGCTACACAATCATGTAAAATGTCTAGTGATTAAAAATAAAAAAAGAACATTTTCAAAGTCTTCAAGACCAACACAAAACCATAAAAAATTCTGGGGTGCAATCAACTCCCTACTTCATCCAGGTACAAACAACAATCCTTGCCCAAACCCAGACAAAACTAACACTGAGATAACCTCTCTCTTTAATACTAACTTCATTGACACTATAGCAAAGCTCACCTCCACCTTCCCACCAACAAACCCAAATCCACCTAATAGTCCCTCATCAGCATGCCCAAATACCTCGCTACCCACTTTCTCATGCACACTACCTCCACCATCAAAAACTCCTTCAGAAACAAACTGTGTACCAATACACCTGACAACTTACCTGCTGAATTTCTACAACTATCTGCAAACTCCATTCCCTACGCAATTAGCATACTCCTTAATAGATCCGTTAAGGACTCCATCATACCACACATCTGGAAAAAAGCATTTGTTCTTCCTCTGCATAAAGGTGGCAACAACTCTGACATCTCTAACTTCCAAGCCACAGCTATCCTCTCCCCCATCTCCAAAATATTAGAGAAATGTGTTTAAGCTCAGCTTCTCAAGTATCTTGTTAATAAGTGTAGAACAAGAAGATGGTCTCTCCACGATGTTTCAGATAAAAACGTAGTATCAAGGTATCCAAGTAATCCACAGAAACAAGTAGAAGAATAAAAGACTTTTTATTTTAGACAAGTGAGATGATGAGCGCTTTCGCGTGGATACAACCACGCTTCTTCAGATAAAGCTGTAAAAATGTGAAAGCAGCCACCACGAATATCAGCAGGACATAGGTTACAGCAACTCCCAAGTAATGACCATAGGCAATCCTTCAAAAACAGCAAGAACTTTTATTCAAATAACATGAAATGAGCGCTTCTATAGCCAAGCTATGCTTCTTCAGATATCAATTCAAAATGAAATCTGTAGTGCTTATATACAGCTTTTGCTCATTAAACATACAAATGCAATTAATCAATTATAAATTAGTAGTCATAGAGACAAAAAACAATCTAAACAGTTTAAAAAACAGTTTAAAAAACAGTTTGAAATGCATTACCTAAAACTGTTCATATAAATTATGCACATAGCAATGTAATAATGAATCATAACCATCACTCAAATCAAACAACAAAATTTATCTAAAAACAGCTCCAAAGAATTCTACAACATCAGATATACATTTTAGTTCAGTATTATGCTGACCTACATTTAAATCAAGCATAACAGCCATTGCTGTGTTCAGAATAATAAAACTAAATAAAACAACTCACTGCTCACTAGCGTGAATATATCAAAATAGACATGAGGAACGCTAAAATCTACAAGCGTATAACATAAAAATAGAGCTTACTTTGCCTCAGTAGAACATTTCACGATCCAAAACCATGTATATATTTACAAACCATTTCTACTTTGTATATATTACACATCCAAAAGCGTTCATAGCTATACGGAGAATCACGTGCTTCTGAAGGATGACTTGAAGAAGACAAGGCTTCTTCTGGGTCCTAATGCCTAAAGTATACATAACTTTACAAGCATTCGTGTTTATAACAACTGCCGGGTTGCTTAAAACTTAATCATATCAATGAAAGGGGCATTGGTTCAAATACCGTAACTAAATGCCTCCCTTCTATGAACATATAAACTAAATACATAGCTAATAAAATGAGAAAAATGAGGAAATACATACAGTATGTAAAAAATATATATACACAACCATAAAAGATATGTGCAAACAAGCATGAGAGCCTGTATATATGATGAATCCAAGCTCATCATATTAGCAACTAGACTATAAGACCTCTCTGAATGTCAAATAAAGCAAGAGCTTAAACAAATATAAATATAAAGGGTGATCTGTCTATGCTGATTAAAAGTGTATCAAGCCAACATAGGCTAGAAACCACCCTATGTGCCTACTAAGAGGCATTAAGATGCATGCATGAAACCTCATATCTTCATGCTGTTCTATATTGGACTTATGAAGAGGAAACATGTAGATATAAAATCAAAAGTTACAGAAAAATGATACCAGTGAATAATTCCTCTATATTAGAAATAATGTTCATGCCATAAGACAAGCTAATATTAATAAACATAGGGTATGTACTGGGTAAACCTCAAAAAAGGGGGTGTTAATGGAATGGGAGCACCCTCAGACCATGGCTAAAAAATAGACAAAGTCATACAAGAATATAAATGTTAAAGCCATCATGTCCAAACAGTATAATGATAAGAGAACCCTACATATTTGGGAACAAAATAAGATATAGTAAACTTATACAATCCTATCTACGTTCAAGTAGTATAGGTTTTAAAGGTATGTAGCTATTCAGGCCCGGGGGAAGGTGTGCTGCTAACTTGAGTATCCAGTGTAACTCAGCCTTGGCTAGCATGTGTTCATTGCTACCTCTCCTAGCTGTGGGTCTAATAATCTGTAAGACTCTAAAGGCAAAACAATGGGAGGGATATTCTTGTATGTGTTTAGCCAAGGCATTGGTCTCATCTTGTCTTCTAATTTCATAGAGATGGTTATAAAAGCGATCACGCAATCTCCTCTTGGCTTCTACGTAAAAGGCTGAGCAGAAAAGACAAGTAGCCAAATAAACAACATTTTTTGTATTGCAATCTGCATAAAATTTAGGTTTAAAAGTTATATCCATGCACGGGTGCTTGAATTCCTGCTTTTACTAAGGCTATTACACCTGGGACAATGTAGACAAGGGTAAGTCCCTTTAGTTGTTATATCACCCAAGAGTAGACATGTGGGTTTGCTTACATTAGTAATATGTTGATCATTACATAGTTGTTTCATTAAATTATCACTGTTTTTATAACAGAATCTGGGTGAAGAACCCACTATATCCTTGATCTGCTTGTTCCCAGTGAGAACATTCCAGTTTCTTCTGATGATACATCTAATACTTTCAACTTCACTGGTATATTTAATGACATATTGTAAGGTATTACCATCACGAGTCAAATCCACAGGGACTTTATTTCTAAACCCATGGGTTGTATGTGACTCACAAATGTTGGCAGAATCTATGTCACCAATAATTTTCCTCCTGATATCTCTAACCATCTGCATATCATAGCCCCTTTCATTAAACAGATATTCTAACTTAGTGGATTCTTCATGTAAATCTTTCACATTCTGACAGTCTGAATATCCTGGTGAACTGACTGGTTACTATCCCACGAAAGGTAAATGCTGGATGCATGCTATCAGCAGCCAGCAATGCATTTCTCCAGGCAGTTTTCCTAAACAATGTAGTGGTAATGAGTCCTTCATCAGTCAAACGTATCGTAACATCTAAAAAATTTACCTGGTAATGGGAGCTCTCTACCGTAAACTTCAAAAAATTAGTGGTAGTATGCAGATGTTCCAATAATACTAAGAAATCTGTCCTGGGTCCTTCCCAAATTAGGAGTATATCATCCACAAACCTTTTATAATATTTAACCTGGTTAAAGGATGTATGACCAAACAGAAACTGTTTCTCCCACCAATAAACTACGAGGTTAGCATATGTGTTGGCACAGGGGGTCCCCATAGCTACCCCCCATGCCTGCAGGAAGAACTCATCTCCAAACATGAAAACATTATTGCTAAGAACTATATCCAACAATTGTAACCAAAGTGATTCTATCAGTGGAGAATTGAGTTTCCTTGTGTAGTAGTTCTCTAATATATTGAATGCCTACCTCATTGGGGATAGATGTAAAAAGTTTCTCAACGTCCATGGTTACAAGTAGGTAACTTCCCCTAGATTTCTCTAAATGTACACTTTTCAGGGTCTCAAGTAGTTGGTAGGTATCCCTAAGTATATTACTACAGCTATCTACCACTGGACGTAAAATACTCTCAAGAAAGGTAGAAATGTGGGCCGTAACCCAACTCCCACCTGCTACAATGGGTCTCATAGGAATGGGCCATGTCTCCTTATGGACCTTCGGGAGGCCCTTAAGAATGGGTATGATCGGGTCAGTTTGCAACAGATACTCATATAACTCTAAACTGATCTGCCTGCATAGCAGTAGATCATAGATGTTATCCTTAACATTGTTCACAATGGTAGACACATGGTGTGTGGAAATACGAGTATACGTGTTATGATCAGATAACAGTTCAAACATGCACTTCTTATAATCCTCTGAGTCCATTAATACTACCCCCCCCCCCCCTTTATCTGCAGGTTTCACAACTAATTTATTTATCATTGCCCTTAAGCCAAGTTAGGGCACAATTTTCTTCTCTGTTGAGATTATAAAACCTCCCTTTCCTGTTATGTTTTGAGGAAAACAACATATATAAATCATTTTCACAAAGATCCAAAAAACATTGTAACATTGGTTGTAATGGGGGTGAAAAGGTACTCTTTTTCTTAAAAATATGTAGTGGTTCATTTGAATTAATACCGCTATCATTGTTCGCAAAAAAGAGTTTAAGACTAACACGTCTACAAAAGAGTCTCAAGTCCAGTAGTGTATCTTCTAGTAAGGCTCTGGCAGCAGGAATAAAAGAAAGGCCTCTGTTGAGAAGGCTGAATACAGCTGGATCAATAGCAACATTAGAAAATTAAACACCAGAGTCAGTACCTTGTCCTTCTGTTGGACATGTTCCGTTCGACAGAATATTTCCCTGCTGCTGGAACGCCTCCCTTGTGGGGTAAACTTCCTGATAGGGTAAAAAGGGATTCTTCATATCTTTCACATTTTTATTCTTGGATATGGCTCCTGTACAATGATGGTTCAGCAGGGCTTCCTGATTTGGTGGTGGTGTGTCCATACTCTGGATCTCAATAGGGTCCAAATCACGAATCCGGTTAGAAACCGTCACTGTCTGCACCGTAGGGTGGAGATCTAGACTGATTACACTGGATACTCAAGTTAGCAGCACACCTTCCCCCGGGCCTGAATAGCTACATACCTTTAAAACCTATACTACTTGAACGTAGATAGGATTGTATAAGTTTACTATATCTTATTTTGTTCCCAAATATGTAGGGTTCTCTTATCATTATACTGTTTGGACATGATGGCTTTAACATTTATATTCTTGTATGACTTTGTCTATTTTTTAGCCATGGTCTGAGGGTGCTCCCATTCCATTAACACCCCCTTTTTTGAGGTTTACCCAGTACATACCCTATGTTTATTAATATTAGCTTGTCTTATGGCATGAACATTATTTCTAATATAGAGGAATTATTCACTGGTATCATTTTTCTGTAACTTTTGATTTTATATCTACATGTTTCCTCTTCATAAGTCCAATATAGAACAGCATGAAGATATGAGGTTTCATGCATGCATCTTAATGCCTCTTAGTAGGCACATCGCAGGGTGGTTTCTAGCCTATGTTGGCTTGATACACTTTTAATCAGCATAGACAGATCACCCTTTATATTTATATTTATATTTGTTTAAGCTCTTGCTTTATTTGACATTCAGAGAGGTCTTATAGTCTAGTTGCTAATATGATGAGCTTGGATTCATCATATATACAGGCTCTCATGCTTGTTTGCACATATCTTTTATGGTTGTGTATATATATTTTTTACATACTGTATGTATTTCCTCATTTTTCTCATTTTATTAGCTATGTATTTAGTTTATATGTTCATAGAAGGGAGGCATTTAGTTATGGTATTTGAACCAATGCCCCTTTCATTGATATGATTAAGTTTTAAGCAACTTCGGCAGTTGTTATAAACACGGCTTAATGCTTGTAAAGTTATGTATACTTTAGGCATTAGGACCCAGAAGAAGCCTTGTCTTCTTCAAGTCATCCTTCAGAAGCACGTGATTCTCCGTATAGCTATGAACGCTTTTGGATGTGTAATATATACAAAGTAGAAATGGTTTGTAAATATATACATGGTTTTGGATCGTGAAATGTTCTACTGAGGCAAAGTAAGCTCTATTTTTATGTTGTACGCTATCGTAGATTTTAGCGTTCCTCATGTCTATTTTGATATATTCACGCTTAGTGAGCAGTGAGTTGTTTTATTTAGTTTTATTATTCTGAACACAGCAATGGCTGTTATGCTTGAAAAATGTAGGTCAGCATAATACTGAACTAAAATGTATATCTGATGTTGTAGAATTCTTTCGAGCTGTTGTTAGATGAATTTTGTTGTTTGATTTGCATGATGGTTATAATTCATTGTTACATTGCTATGTGCATAATATATATGAACAGTTTTAGGTAATGCATTTCAAACTGTTTTTAAACTGTTTTTAAACTGTTTAGATTGTTTTTGTCTCTATGACTACTAATTTATAATTGATTAATTGCATTTGTATGTTTAATGAGCCCGCCCAAAAGCTGTATATAAGCACTACAGATTTCATTTTGAATTGATATCTGAAGAAGCATAGCTTGGCTATGCAGCGCCATTTCATGTTATTTGAATAAAAGTTCTTGCTGTTTTTGAAGGATTGCCTATGGTCATTACTTGGGAGTTGCTGTAACCTATGTCCTGCTGATATTCGTGGTGGCTGCTTTCACATTTTTACAGCTTTTTCTTCTTTTTGTTTGGTGAGAGCACCTTCAGCTGTGAGTAGTATTCCTGGTACTGTTAGCTTCTTCAGATAACAATTGCACCCACAGACAGACATTAAATAGTAAAATAACAAGTGAAACATTAATTAATTAGTAAAGTCAATTAATCATTTAAAGGTATAACATTTAAAACGCGGAAGACGTATATTCTGTATATAAATACTCTTAAGTAACTTCATTAAGGGCTGCAAAAATACAGATATCTATTTATATACATAATGGAATTCACTGAAATTAGAGAAAGTTAAAACTCAGAATAAAACTCAACATTAGAACACTACTCTGAACATTAAATATAGTAAGAGAGTGTATATATGTGTACTATAGTATGAATTTATTACTTCTAGAAGAAAAAGGCTTGTGTGTAATGCATATAAAATGCGTAAACAACGCATATAAAATTAAATTTAGAATCTATTGAAGTTGACACCTAAAATGCATAAACATAGTGCATAAAAATTAACATTTAGGAATACGTAAAAATTAACATCTAGGAATACATAGAAGAAACTTTTTTTCTTTTTCCTTTTTATAGAAGATCATACATGCCCCATTATATAGGGTTATTTTGATTGTCTATCAACAGGCAAACAGTCTAGGTGCATTTTAACTCAACCTAGGTCTAGCTTATTCCATAGTGTGGAGAGGCAAAACAATATCTAGAATATTAAGCTTTGAAGAAGAGGATCTTAAGTAATCATAAATATATTGAAGTTTTGACCAACATAGTGACATAATGTTGTATGAATATATATATATATGAAAATCAATACACATAAATATGTATAGATGTGTATAGATATGCATAAATATGTATACCCACACATGCAAATGTGTCTCTAGTCGCAATAG
The DNA here is from genome assembly GCF_019279795.1 of Protopterus annectens. Classification (NCBI taxonomy): domain Eukaryota; kingdom Metazoa; phylum Chordata; order Ceratodontiformes; family Protopteridae; genus Protopterus; species Protopterus annectens. The sequence goes on from NC_056727.1 coordinate 464,724,677, forward strand.
AAATAATTCAACAAATCTATCAAATGCACATAATTATCAATATGTATAAATATTTAGTCAAATATATATAAAGAGGTAATGCCTATTATTTTTCTATTCAATTAATAAAAAATTAATTATACAAACCATTAATTAAGAATGTATGATTAAAAATATATATATATTTTCAGTCACCAGTTTATTTATTAGGTAAGCAATTACTAGTTAGATTATAAAAATTAATTAATCATTCGTCTATCTACATATTTATACAAAGAATTTTTTCAATAATTTTGGTCTGTAAGGCCTCAAAAACAAACAACTAATTAAGTATATAAATAGTTGATTAAATACACTAACAATTAATTATAATTAATTAAATATGTACATATGAGTATAAATAGTTAAGTATATGTATGTACCAAGATATCTGAGTATCTAAATGAACAAGTCAGATCTCACTATATTAACGTTTCCTACCATCTAAAATGGGTTTCATGGAGACTGAGGTATTTAAGCCAGGATAATTATGTGCATTAAATCTTAAAATCCACTTTAACTCAGCTGTTGTTTTTTTATCTTGTTAATAACCAAATCTTATCCCCTACTCAGCATGGTTTCAGGCCAGGGCACAGCATCTCTACTGCTCTTATAACCTTCCTGGACACAGTAAATAGGGCTTGTGACTTTGGTCACCTAGTTTCCTCACTCTTCCTTGACCTCTCAAAGGCCTTCTATACAGTCTCCCATTCCCTACTACTTTCCAAACTCTCAGACTTGGGTATCTCTCCTCTGACACTGAACTGTCTCACAGACAGGCAACAAGCTACCAAAATGGCAAAATTCCTGCGCACCACTTCTAAAGACAACTACAGGTATACCCCAGGGATCAATACTAGGTCCTCTCCTATTTAGCATATTCATCAACAACTTCCATACTTCTCTTACCCATAGCACTATTATCAAATATGCAGATGATTCCACAATCATCTGCTCAGCCAAATCCATTTCTGAGCTGGAGCGTCTTACCCAAGAGGCCTTCACCTCTACAGAACTTGGATGACAACCATCTCGCTCTAAATCACAATAAAACTAAACTTCTAATATTCACCCCCCAAAAAAATAAAAATCCCCACTCAATAGGAATGACCTCTCTGTCCAATCCCTAACTAATACTAGCATAGTTGTTGTTCCAAGTACTAAACTGCTAGATGTCACCATTGACGAAAATCAAACACTCAACCTCCACATCCATAACATCAAAAAACACATCAGAAACTAGGGCTCCTTTAAAGACACAATCACTTTCTTAACTTCACTGCTAAGAAAGCTCTAGCCTATTCCATTCTGCTTCAATCTCTACTATATGGCGCCACCATCCTCACCAATACACAGTCCTCTCAGAAAACCAAACTCGACTCGTGCTACAATAAGACTGCCAAATCTGTAACAAATTAAAAATATTCAGCTCATCATTGTCCATCTCTAAATCAACTAAACCGGCTTGAATTGCCACACTACCTTACAAATCTACAGTTAACTACAGCACATAAATTTATGTACAAACCATCAATGTGCACTTCTCTCTCCTCCCTGCTCACCACATATCATCCCAACAGACCTCTTTGATCTGAAAACAAGTTGTTGCTATAAGCTGACAAACCAAATCTCTCCGCTGGTCAAATGCTGTACTCTTACTCTCTCAAAACTCTGGAATGCCCTCCCACCTTCACTCAGAACTTTCAGCAATCCTCTTCTCTTTAAGACCTCCCTAAGAAAATATCTTTCTTCTTTACGACACTGTACATGTACATTTGCCAAAATAAAACCTCCTTAAAAAAAAACTCCCCCCCCCATAATCCTTTTGTCATTCCATTACAATACTCATATAATTTTTCCACACTTTCTTAGCATAACATGTGCATGAGCTTTCACTCTATCTCGCCAAATCTCAGCTGTAATACCCTCAAACCAATAATAATTAATCTTAAAACTAATACCCAGACAATTTCACCTTCAATGTTAATAATTCACAACAATGTAAAAGTGTAAAAATATGTATATAATATCTGAACTGTTTGTATTATGTTATCTTCTATGCACTGTGGCTGTCTATACTTTGGCCTAGAGTCAATTTCTGATATTTACTCTGTTGTAATTGTATATTCTTTTCTTCTATCTACTGGTTATATATGTGGAGCTTGGCCTCCACTAAAAATGGGCTCACCTAGGCCCAGTGAACCATCCCAGTAAACAAATGCAATAATTAATAAATAAATTAATTAATTAATAAACAAAATAAATAAATATATACATAAATATATAAATCCAGTGAACCATCCCAGTAAACAAATGCAATAATTAATAAATAAATTAATAAATAAATAAATAAATAAATAAAATAAATATACATACATGCATACATAAATATATAAATCCACGGTGGTGCAGCGGTAACGTTGTTGCCTCACAACAAGAGTTTCTCCCATTCGATTCTCGGCTGGAGTGCGGGGAGTGCCTTCTGTGTGGAGTATGCATGTCCTCCCCACGATTGGGTGAGCATTTGAAAGACATGCGTAAATGGGCGTGCCTTCGTTGAAGGCTGAACGTCGAGCTGGCACCTCAGTGTTAGTGAAAATCTACTGCCAATCATTAGCGGACTGGCACCTCAGTGTTAGTGAAAATCTACTGCCAATCATTAGCGGACTGGAGTTCCGCTGTGGCGACCCCTAACCGGGAAAAGCTGAAAGACAACAACATACATAAATATATACATAAATAAATAAACAAACAAACACAATAAAGTCTGCCCTGCCTCTACAGAGTGAATCCAGTTTACAATGGGATATGAAGGTATGGACATTTAACAAAGGATGCGCTGGAAAAGAAAGCAAAGAAGTTGCCACAGATCTAATGGAGTGTGCTGTGACAGGTTTAGGTAAGGTCAAACATTTCTTCCTTGTATGCACGTGTAATGCAAGCAGACAACCATCTTGATAAAATGACTTTAGAAATTCCATAACCCAGTTTATTTGCTGAAAGGACACAAAAAAGTTGATCAGACTTTCTGAATGGTTTTGTACAGTGTTTGTAAAACTGGAGCTTGCTATGAACATCCAACAAATGTAACATGTACTCTCCTTCATTAGAAAAAATTAGGAAGAAAACTGGAATATTACGTTTTTGATTTAAACTGGTTTTGGTAGCTACCTTTGGTTAAAGGAATGATTGGTTTGAAGGGAAACTCTGTCCTTATGAAAAATAATGTACAGAGGTTTACAGGAAAGGACTTGGAATTTAGATACCCTCCTTGCAGAATTTACTACCATTAAGAATAACGTTTTCCATGTTAGGAATTGAAGATCCACCTTGACAGCAGGCTCCAATGGTGTTTGAATCAGTGCTTGAAGTAAAACAGTAATAGCCCAAGGATGGGTAGGATCTCCAACAGGAGGCCTGAGTAGAAAGGTATCCCTCAAGAAAGCCTTACATCACCTGAGAGGCAATGGGGGACTGATTCTCTTCAGTGTGGAAACTAGAAATAGCTGACAACTGGACTCTGACAGTGCAGTAGCTGGCACCATTCTGAAAAAGACCAGCTAAAAAACGTTTAGGACAGCTGGAAGAGGCACAGACAAAGGGTCTAAATTGCTTTCAGTAGCCCAAGCAGGCAACCTTTTCAGTTACCTTTTGTAAACCTTTCTAGTAGATGGACTCTTGGATGAAGTACGAATATGGATAATTTGGGTACAAAGCCTGGACTAACTAGCCATCAATGGAAGTGAAGAAACCAAGTGGTTAATTTGAGGGCTCAAGTGTCTAAAACAGGCAGGCCAAATGGGTGAGAAATGAGATTCGGGCTGGGATCCAGTAGCAATGGTGGGTGTAGGGGAACCAAACTAGCTGAGGCCAAAAGGGGGGCAATGAAGATCACAGTGACCTTACATTCTAATGCCTTCTGAAGAAATTTTGCGATGAGAAGAGTTGGAGGAGACCAGGAAGCTGTGTGTGGATCATGATATGAATGGGAGACACCAACCTGAAGAATCAGGGCAAAGAACCTGCTGCATTTGATGTTTTGTGGAGACTGCTTCATGGCTGGCTCCAGCAACGGAAAATCTATTCTGCCACCTTTTAATGGAGGAACCACTGATGAGGCAGGAGAATGAATTTCCTTAAACTGTCCACTACTGCAGTGGACTTCCACGGAATGTGCATTGCTAGAAGAAAGCAACTGGAACATATCACCCAGTGTCAAACCCTCAAGGCTTCTTGACATAATAGATAAGAAAGTACAGTTTTGTACCTACCATAAATGTAGATGTCCGAGAGGTATGCATCTGCAGTCCTAACAAATGGGTTGTCCTGTCCTCAGGCAGCCCTTCGGTCGGCCGGATTCCAAAGTCTGGGTCTGGCCTCGGCTAATGTCGCACTTCACCCGACGTCATAGCTGCAGTTCTTCGGGTATAAAGGTATCAGCCGACGCCATTTTCCTCAGTGTTTCTTGCCCCAGATGCCAGGTGCCCTCTAGGAAGGCTAAATTTGGATAAATATAAAAGTTTCCAAATAACAGAGAGCAAATAAAAATAAACATGTATATACATATATACAAACAAATACACCATAATGGATTCCCCCAGCTAGCTAGAAGATGGGCAAATACCCTAGGAGTACCACAGAGGGAAGGAGGAGGGTAATCCTGACTGCAGATGCATACCTCTCGGACATCTACATTTATGGTAGGTACAAAACTGTACTATGTCCTTCAAGGATGCATCTGCAGTCCTAACAAATGGGTAGAATACCATAGCCAAACTGGGGAGGAGGTAATAATAAGATTATGGTGTAGCTAAGATCCCTTGCAAAACAGCGGTGGCAAAACCTGCTCGGGATCTGGAGTATAAGGGTAGATTATAATGCTTGGCAAATGTATGCACGGAGCTCCAAGTAGCAGCCTCTAAAATGTCTTTGGTAGCCACTCCTCGTAAAAAAGCTGTAGTAGTGGCTGTAGCCCTTGTGGAGTGAGGTCTGATGTTTTCTGGAGTTGCCTTTCCATGGTAAGAGTAACAAAATCTAATGCAATTTCCTATCCACTTAGAGATTGTATGTTTTGAAATTGCTTTTCCTTCCATTCCTGTTGCATATGCTACCGGTAGCTGGTCAGTCTTTCTATTGCTCTTGGTTCTGTCCAGGTAGTAGCTAATTGCCTATGTACATCCAAGGTATGTAATAGTCTTTCTCCCCTGTTCTGTGGGTTGGGGAAGAATGTAGGTAGGTGGATAGCTTGGTTTAAAGATACCCTGGAGACCACCTTTGGCATAAAAGTAGGATTAGTTCTCATGGACACTCTATCTTGATGGAAGATAAGGAAGGGCTGTACTGCCATTAATGCCTGTAATTCAGAAACCCTTCTTGCTGAAGTGATTGCAAGCAGGAAAGCAGTTTTCCATGATAAGTACTGTAATTCTGCTGTTGCTGCTGGCACAAAAGGAGGGAGTGTCAACTTTTCTAGCACAAAGTTCAAGTCCCATGCGGGCAACAGTGGCTTCCTTGGAGGTTTTACATTTTTAATTCCTCTCAGAAACTGCCTGAGTAGAGGATGTGAGAAGACTGGAGGGTCCATGTTGTATTCTGCTGAAATAGCTGATGCATGAATCTTAATGGAAGAAGAGGACAGGCCATTGTGGAAAAGTTCTGCCAAGTATTCCAGGATGTTAGCTATGTTTACCAGTGACACATTTTCTCCTTTTGTTGCACTCCAAATGAGATACCTTTTCCATTTTGCTGAATAGGTTTTCCTTGTTGAGGGTCTGCGAGCCACCAAGATAATGTCTTTAACCCTTTGAGATAAATCTGGGTTATTTTGTCTTATGCAATGTTCCAGGCAGCTAGTTGCAGCATTTTTAGGTTTGGATGCAGGGTTTTGAAGTTGTTCTGTGTTAGCAGTAAGGGAACCAGGGGCAAAGGCCAAATTTGTTCCCGAGACATACTCCTCAGTAATGGGTACCAATGTTGCCTCGGCCAGTCTGGAGCTATCAGGATGATCCTTGGGCGATCTTCTTTGATCTTCAATAGCACCTTGTGCATCAAAGGAAGAGGTGGGAATGCATATGCTGTCAAGTTTTTCCAACTGAAAGATAGGGAGTCCACCTTCCAAGCAAGTGGGTGGTATGCCCTTGTGCAAAATTTTTTCACTTGGTGGTTGTGTGGGGATGCGAATAAGTCTATTTCTGGTAGTCCCCATTTCCTTGTAATGGATTTGAAGATGTCTGGGTGCAGCATCCATTCGTGGGCATCCGTGGTAGTTCTGCTTAGGATGTCTGCTAGTATATTTTCTTTTCCTGGTACAAATATTGCCTGTAGCTGAATGTTGAAGCTCGGGGCCACATTCCAGAGGTCCATTGCCATCCGGCATAGAGGGTATGAATGTGTGCCTCCCTGTCTGTTGATGTACCACATAACTGTGGTGTTGTCCGTCCTTATCAGCAATTGACCCTGTCAAAGAAATGGTCTGAATGTCTGAATTGCCAGTTTTACTGCCAGCATCTCCTTTTGATTTATGTGTAGGTTCAGCTGGTCTTGAGTCCATAAGCCTTGTATGCACTTGTCCAGCATGTGTGCCCCCCAACCGAGGTCTGAGGCGTCCGTGGTGATAGTCTGGCTTGGTTGAGGGCTGTGGAAGGGCAGTCCTTTGTTCAATTGACAGGCCTGAGCCCACCATTGGAATTCTTGCTTCAGGCATGTAATTATTGGAATTTGGGTTTCTAGGCTGTGCTTGTGCCGAGACCATAAATTCCTTAGGTACCATTGCAACTTCCTCATATGTAGTCTGGCATGTGGAATCAATATTATGCAGGATGCCATGTAACCCAGGGCTTGCAGGACTTTCCTTGCTGTTAGCTGGTTCTGCGTTGTTAATGCCATGAAATAAAGAGGAAGGTGCTTCTGCTTTTCTGCTGTGAGGGATGCCATTTGATTTGATGTGTCCAGTTCTGCACCCAAGAAAGTTATCCTTTGGGATGGTATCAGCCTTGACTTTTTGATATTGACTGTGTATCCCAGGGCTTGCAGTAGATGAATGACCTTTTCAAATCTTTTGCTAATTTGTTTTGTTGTCCGCTTGTAACAGGCAGTCGTCCAGGTAAGGGTAAATTTGAATTCCTGAAGCCTGCAATGAGCAATTACTGATGCCAGGCATTTCGTGAATACTCTGGGCGCAGTAGATAAGCCAAAGGGCAATGCTGAGAATTGATAATGCTCTGATCCTGCAAGAAATCTGAGGTATCTTCTGCAATTTGGTCATATGGGGACGTGCAGGTATGCCTCCTTGAGATCTAGAGTTACCAGCCAAGACTCCTTGCCCAGCATGGGAAGAAGCTGCTGTAGGGTCAGCATTTTGAATTTTGGAACAATGAGATATGTGTTTAGAGCGGACAGGTCGAGAATAGGTCTCCATTGGTTTTCTTTCCTTGGCACCAGGAAAAGTCTGGAGTAAAATCCTTGCCCTTGTTCCATAGACGGTACTTTTTCTATAGCTCTCATCCTTATTAAGTGGTCTATTTGTTCTAGAGCTTTTGTCCTTTGATTTGGAGGTAGGTTTGGCATTCCTCTCTTCCTTGGTAGAGTATGGAAGCGAAACCTGTAACCTTGGTCTATTGTCTGTAAAATCCATTTGTCTCTTGTGATGCGATGCCAGTTTACTGAAAATAAGGCTAGCTTTCCGCCTAAGGGTGCTTCTAGTTGTTCCCTGGTAGGCGGTCTCAGAGCCAAGTCACTGTGATTGTCCTGTGGAAGTGGTAGTGGCTGGATCTGTGGCAGTACTTCGCTGGTTGTTAGGCTGCCACTGACGTCCCCTGTAGGCACCTCTGGATTGACCCCTGCCTCTTGGGCGCCTATTCCTGCCTCTGTGTGCTCTGGTGATGTCTGGGTGCAGCATCCATTCGTGGGCATCCGTGGTAGTTCTGCTTAGGATGTCTGCTAGTATATTTTCTTTTCCTGGTACAAATATTGCCTGTAGCTGAATGTTGAAGCTCGGGGCCACATTCCAGAGGACCAATTCTTGGAAGGCCAGTTCCTACTAAACCTTGGAGGCTGGACCTGTAAGAAATCCTTGACTGTCTGGACAGATTTTGCTTTCTCTTCCACCTTCTTCAGCACCTGCTGTGCAGGGGATCCAAACAAATTGAGCTTATCCATGGGAGCATCTAGGAGCTTTGATTTAACATGGTCTGGTAAGGACTGCTCTTTTAACCATGCATGCCTTCTGATCACTGGACCAGTCATAGCTGATCTAAAGGATGCCTCCAGTGCATCATAGCCGCATTTTAAGGAATGATTACTGACTTGCTGAATGTTATGTACCATTTCCTGAATAGATTTTTTGTCTAATGGTTCAGGCGAGGACAGTTTTTTAGTTAACTGATCTAACATAAATTCCTGATACTGAATCATGTGGAATTGACAGTTTAAGGCCCTAGCCGAAAGAGTAGCAGAAGTATTAACTTTTTTACCCCATCTCTCCAAGGCCCTAGATTCCCTTTCAGAGGGGAGGGGGTTTTTGGCAGAGGAAGCTGCTACTGCCTTGGGTCCTTGAGAAATAGTTTCAGGATCTGCAAAAGGAGCCTTGTACAAATGATAATGTGTGTCCGGAACCCTGTAGTACCTGTCGGGCTTAGCAGGGGCCGGAGGAAGAGAATCAGGAGCAGTACAAGCATCATTAAATGCATCATCCACAACTGTAAGAACTGGAGGAATGGCCAAAGGCCTATGCTGTGGCAAATGCAAAAAGGTCCTAAGCCTTTTCCTAGTGTCTGAAAAATCCTGGCCCTGCCATTGAAATTGTTCCCTCATAGCATGCAAGGTTTCCCCAAAAGAAAATTCCTCAGGCGGAGAGGCAGAAGGAATGGAATCTTCTGCATCAGAGTCCTCATAAGGAGAATAAGGGCCCTCTGGAGGGTTTGTATTTTCTGAATCATCAGAGGAGTAATCTGAAGAAACTGGCTCAGGGGGCTCTGCTCTAGGCCTCTTCTCTGGAGGTGGGTGAGAGGCCCTGTCAGGGTGAGGATGGGATCCCCGGATCAAAGAAATGAGATCCTCTGCTAGACTAAGCATTTGAGTACTAGAGCTAGGCCTGTGAGAGGGTGTCCTAGCAGGCACAGTCTTGGTTGATTTTGCTGCTTTAGCCCTGGCAAAAGCCTTAATCAACATGGATGCAGGGGGCCTAGCAGCTCCACGTGCAGGAGTAGATATATCTAAAGGAATAGTATCAGATAAATCCTGTGAACCTGCAAGAGCAGGTGGGATTTCAGTAGCAGTTTCAGCCATGCTGGATGAGGCCTCGGTAGGAGGCAAGCTTTCGGCCGAAGGAAGAACCGAGGACTCAGTTTCAGCCGAAACCGAGACTCGCGGTAGACTTAACCGCGGTTTCGGCTGAAACCGCGGACCGCGAGTGTCGGTCCTTTTCCTTGCGCTTTTTAGATAATTGCGAAGTCGGAGTTTCCGACGGCATGTTATAAGCAAAAGCGGAGCCGAAAAACTCCTCAGCAAATTCCGACCGACGTCTAAGAGTCCGTCGGTTGAAAGAAGCACAGGCTAGACAAGCTGCTACGTCGTGGTCTGGGCCTAAACAAGGTAGACAGTAAGAGCGGAAATCTTTATGAGGTATTTGTTTCCCACAAGTTAAACAGTTATTCACTTTTTCTGACATCGGCTGAGGCAAGAAAGAGTCCCCAACGGGGTACTTAGCTTTTTAGAAGTCTTTGGTAGTAGTAATCTCTGGTTCTGACCGACCGGCACTTGCGAACAGCTTCTGCTTCGGGCGCCACGCGGCAAGAAAGACTGAGGAAAATGGCGTCGGCTGATACCTTTATACCCGAAGAACTGCAGCTATGACGTCGGGTGAAGTGCGACATCAGCCAAGGCCAGACCCAGACTTTGGAATCCGGCCGACCGAAGGGCTGCCTGAGGACAGGACAACCCATTTGTTAGGACTGCAGATGCATCCTTGAACGACATCTGGTTCCTCGTTTGTTGATATGCCAGACTACTCACACATCTGCTTTGACAGATATCAGTCCTTCAGGGAGTCCTGTAAGGCTTGCGATACTAGGATAACTGCCTTGATCTCTACAATGTTGATATGGAGACTGGCCTTGGATGGGGACCACATATCTTGGACAAACTTAGTGCCCCCCATACCCTAACTAGGAAGCATCCATGGCCAGAGTGGCTTTGGACTGGGGGAAAATGAACTGGCAACCTTGCAATTCCATACGGAATTTGAGCTACCAGCAAATTTTGAGTCCTGGAAATGTTCATCAGACATACTTGGAAATACACCGATTGGTGCCTGATGGACCACTAAATTGCAAGGGTCCACTGTACTACTGTTATGTGGTATGTGCCAGGAGCGACTAAAGTGATGGATTCTGCTATCGAACCAAGTAAATGAAGAAAGTACAGTTGTGTACACTTACCATAAATGTAGATGTTCGAGTGTATTCACTGTTGCAGTCATTACATTTGGGTTATCTGCCTGCAGGTACCCCTCAGCCTGCCTGAATATCAAAGTCTTGGATTCCTGCGTCAGATGCTGTCCCTTCTTCCATGATGTCAGGTCGTCAGGGGTATAAAACATGCAGCCGACGCCATTACATCAGTTTGCCCCAGATGTCAGGTGCCCCCATAATGGAAAGCAATTATATGTTAGGTTACACCTACAACAAAAAGCAAATACACCAGAAAGCTGAAATACATTAAACAAGAAGAAAGGTATAGCCAAGAGAAGTCAAGGGGCTGGAGGGAGGGTAACCAGGACTGCAACAGTGAATACACTCTACATCTATATCTATAGTAAGTGTACACAACTGTACTATGTTCTTCGCGTTTCACTGTTGCAGTCATTACATTTGGGTCAATTCCCAAAGCTAAGGAAGGGAGGAGGAAGTTAGAGAGCATTAGGGCCAGCTATTAAGCCCTGCAAAACTGCAGTGGCAAAACCAGCTCTAGATTTAGAAAAAATAGGCATGTGGTAATGCTTGGTGAAGGTATGTACAGAGCTCCAGATAGCAGCTTCTAGGATGTCCCAGGTAGGGACACCTCTGAAAAAGGCTGTAGAGGTAGATGCAGCCCTGGTGGAATGTGAGCTTATCACCTGTGGGGTAGGTTTCCCATGGTGCTTAAAGCAGAAATGAATGCAATGGGCTAACCACTTAGAAATGGTTTGCTTTGAAATGGCCTATCCCTCTGCCCCTGCAGCAAAGATAAGTAGCAGCTGTTCAGATTTTCTGAGCGGCTTAGCCTGTCCAAATAAAATCTAAGTTGTCTGTGCACGTCCAAAGAGTGCAGTATTCGTTCTCCTTTGTTTTGTGGATTTGGGAGAAGGGTAGGCAAATGAATGAATTGATTAAGGGCCACACTAGACACCACCTTGGGCATAAAAGAAGGGTTGGTCCAGAGGGACACCCTGTCTGCATGGATGATGATGAAGGGCTCCATTGTCATGAGGGCCTGTAATTCAGACACTCTTCTTGATGAATTGATGGCTAGAAGGAAGGCTGTTTTCCAAGAAAGAAATTTCAACTCTGCAGTAGCAGCTGTCTCAAAAGGAGGTAGAGTGAGCTTTTCCAATACAAAGTTAAGGTCCCAGGCTGGAGTAAGGGCACTCCTGGGTGGTCTTAAATTTTTGGCCCCTCTGAGGAATTGCTTTAGCAGGGGGTGAGAGAAGAGGGGTGGTTCAGTATTATAATGTGCTGAAATGGCAGAGGCATGAATTTTAATTGACGAGAAGGAAAGGTCCTTGTGGAGCATCTCTGTTAAGTACTGAAGAATATGTGGTAAGCTGGGCACCGTTGTGCCCATCCCCCGAGTCTGGCTCCAGGAACAGTATCTTTTCCACTTTTCAGCATAGGATTTTCTAGTACTAGGCTTCCTTGCCTCCAGAATGACATCTAGCACCTGCTTACTGAGGGATGCTATTGGAGAGCTCAAGAAATTAGCCAGGCTGCAAGGTTCAGGGTTTGAAGCTGAAGTTGCAGAATCTGGCCCTCCTGCTGGGACAGCAGGGAAGAGGTCTGAGGCAGGTGCCATAGTTCCAGCAGTGACATACTGCGCAAGAGGGGGTACCAGTGCTGGCATGGCCAGTCTGGTGCAATCAGTATTGTCCTTGGTTTGTCCTGTTTGATCCTTAGCAGAACTTATGAGAGGAGAGGCAGAGGGGGAAGGCATAAACTGATAGGCTTTCCCAGGTGAAGGACAGGGCATCCACTTTCCAAGCTTGACTGTGGGAAGTCCTTGTGCAGAATTTGTCCAATTGGTAGTTCTGAGGGGAGGCAAACAGGTCTATCTCTGGATTCCGCCATTTGTTTCTCAAAAGGTTGAATATCTTTGGCACCAGTTTCCACTCGTGTGAGTCCATGAGGTATCTGCTTAGGTTGTCTGCCAGTGAATATAGCTTGCCTGGCAGGAACTGAGCTTGTAGATGCAATTGGTAGCTCAAGGCTGTGTTCCACAGAGCCATGACTAGTCTGCAGAGAGGGTACGAGTGGGTTCCCCCCTGCTTGTTTATGTACCACATAACAGTGGTGTTGTCCATCTTTACCAATAACTGTCCTGGAAGAATGTGGTCCTTGAAGACTGTCAGGGAATTCTGTACAGCTAACATTTCTTTTTGATTGATATGCAGGTGCATTTGACTCGGGTTCCATTTGCCCTGAATGCACTGCCCTACCAAGTGAGCCCCCATGCATAGTCTGATGCATCTGTTGCTAGGGTTTGGGCGGCAGAGGATAGAGTGAAAGGGAGCCCCTTGTTGTGGTAGCAGGCCTCTGCCCACCAAAGGAACTCTGTCTTTATACAAGGAATGATAGGAATCATTGATTCTAGGTCCTGAGAATGTTGACACCATAGGCTTTTTAGATACCATTGTAGTTTCCTCATATGCAGTCTTGCTGATAGCTGGGTCTTTGTGGCCAGTACTTTGAAGTAGGCTGTCAAATAAACGTTTCTCTGGCATGAGGTCAGCCATCTGGGAAGTTGCGTTCAAGCTTGCTCCCAGGAATACAATTTGTTGGCAGGGTACTAGGTGAGATTTATTTTTGTTTATGGTGTACCCCAATGAGGTTAGAAGTTTCTTTACAAATGCCAGATGTTTTAGTAGCATGTCCTGGCCTTCTGCCTGAAATAGGCAATTGTCCAAGTATGGGTATATCTGAATATTTCTTTGCTTGCAAAATGCAATGACTGGAGCTAGACACTTTGTGAATACCCTGGGGGCAGTAGATAAGCCAAAGGAAAGTGCAGAGAAAGTACAGTTGTGTACCTACCATAAATGTAGATGTTCGAGTGTATTCACTTGTTGCAGTCATTACAATTGGGTTATCCTGCTGGCAGGCTACCTGCAGTCAGCCTGAGTTCCAAAGTCTAGGTCCGGCATTGGTTGTTGTCACCTCCTCCCTGACGTCAGTGCGCCAGGGGTATAAAAGATGCAGCAGACGCCATTTTCTCCAGTTTTTCTTGCCCCAGATGTCAGGTGCCCCTAAAATGGTAGGCTCACTAATGCCAAAAAGCATGCATAACCAAAAACAACTTTTCCTTCATCTACAAGCAAATACACCACATAGGTTGCATAGAATAGAGAAGTGCAGATAAGTCCTAGCAAGGAAAAGGGGGATGGAGGAAGGGTAACCTGGACTGCAACAGTGAACACACTCCAACATCTACATTTATGGTAGGTACACAACTGTACTATGTTCATTGTGTTTCACTGTTGCAGTCATTACAATTGGGTTGAATCCCAAAGCTATGGTAGGGAGGCTGGTGCTAAATAGGATTATGAGAGGCTATCAGGCCCTGCAGAACTGCAGTGGCAAAGCCTGCCCTGGATTTAGAATAGAGAGGTAAGTGATGGTGCTTTGTAAAAGTATGCACTGAACTCCAAGTTGCAGCCTCTTAAGATGTCTTTGGTTGGTATTCCTTTGAGGAAGGCTGCTGAAGTGGCTGCTGCTCTGGTGGAATGTGGTCTAATGCCCTTAGGCACTGATTTGCCATGCTGTGACTAGCAGAAACGAATGCAGTGGCCTATCCACTTTGAAATAGTCTGCTTTGAGATAGGCTTTCCTTGTGATCCTGTAGCATAAGCTACTAGAAGTTGTTCAGTCTTTCTGAAAGCTTTGGTTCTGTCCAAGTAGAAGTGTAGCAGTCTCTGAATGTCCAAAGAATGCAGAAGTCTCTCACCCTTATTCTGTGGGTTTGGGTAAAAAGTTGGCAAGTGAATTGTTTGGTTAAGGGCCACACTGGTCAATACCTTAGGCATAAATGTAGGGTTTGTCCTCAGAGAAACCCTGTCAGGATGGAAAATGACAAAAGGTCCCACAGCCATGAGTGTCAACTCTGAGACTCGTTTAGCGGAGATTATTGCTAGGAGCAGAGCTGTTTTCCAGGATAAGAATTTTATATCAGCTGCAGAGGCTGGCTCAAAGGGAGGCAGCGTAAGTTTTTCCAAGACATAGTTGAGGTCCCATGTAGGTACTGGTGTTCTCCTTGGGGGTCTTATGTTTTTGGCCCCTCTGAGGTACTGCCTTAGTAATGGATGGGAAAAAATAGGTGGTTCTGTATTGTAATGAGCTGAAATGGCAGAGGCATGAATTTTAATGGATGAGAAGGAAAGGCCTTTATCCAGCATCTCAGTTAAGTATTGCAAAATCTGAGGAATATTTGGAACAATCGTGTCAATACCTTGTGCCTGGTCCAAGCACAGAATCTCTTCCATTTTTCTGCATAAGATTTTCTAGTGCTAGGCCTCCTGGCCTCCAAAATAACATCCATAAAGTACAGTTTTGTACCTACCATAAATGTAGATGTCCGAGAGGTATGCATCTGCAGTCCTAACAAATGGGTTGTCCTGCCTCAGGCAGCCCTTCGGTCGGCCGGATTCCAAAGTCTGGGTCTGGCCTCGGCTGATGTCGCACTTCACCCGACGTCATAGCTGCAGTTCAGCGGGTATAAAGTCATCAGCCGACGCCATTTTCCTCAGTGTTTCTTGCCCCAGATGCCAGGAGCCCTCTAGGAAGGCTAAATTTGGATAAATGCAAATGTTTCCAAACAACAGAGAGCAAATAGAAATAGACATGTATATACATATATACAAACAAATACACCATAATAGATTCCCCCAGCTAGCTACAAGATGGGCAAATACCCTAGGAGTACCACAGAGGGGAAGGAGGGTGGGTAATCCTGACTGCAGATGCATACGTCTCGGACATCTACATTTATGGTAGGTACAAAACTGTACTATGTCCTTCAAGGATGCATCTGCAGTCCTAACAAATGGGTAGAATACCATAGCCAAACTGGGGGAGGAGGTACTAACAAGATTATGGAGTAGTTAAGATCCCTTGCAAAACAGCAGTGGCAAAACCTGCTCGGGATCTGGAGTATAAGGGTAGATTATAATGCTTGGCAAATGTATGCACGGAGCTCCAAGTAGCAGCCTCTAAAATGTCTATGGTAGCCACTCCTCGTAAGAAAGCTGTAGTAGTGGCTGTAGCCCTTGTGGAGTGAGGTCTGATGTTTTCTGGAGTTGTCTTTCCATGATAAGAGTAACAAAATCTAATGCAATTTCCTATCCATTTTGAGATTGTCTGTTTTGAAATTGCTTTTCCTTCCATTCCTGTTGCATATGCTACCAGAAGCTAGTCAGTTTTTCTATTGTTCTTGGTTCTGTCCAGGTAATAGCGCAATTGCCTATGCACATCCAAGGTATGTAGTAATCTTTCCCCCCTGTTCTGTGGGTTGGGGAAGAATGTAGGTAGGTGGATTGCTTGGTTTATAGATACCCTGGAGACAACCTTTGCCATAAAAGTAGGATTAGTTCTCATGGACACTCTATCCTGATGGAAGATAAGGAAGGGCTGTACTGCCATTAATGCCTGTAATTCAGAAACCCTTCTTGCTGAAGTGATTGCAAGCAGGAAAGCAGTTTTCCATGATAAGTACTGTAATTCTGCTGTTGCTGCTGGTTCAAAAGGGGGAAGTGTCAACTTTTCTAGCACAAAGTTCAAGTCCCATGTAGGCAATGGTGGCTTCCTCAGTGGTTTTACATTTTTAATTCCTCTCAGAAACTGCCTGAGTAGAGGATGAGAGAAGACTGGAGGATCCATGTTGTATTCTGCTGAAATAACTGACGCATGCATCTTAATGGAAGAGTAGGACAGGCCATTGTGAAAAAGCTCTGCTAAGTATTCCAGGATGTTAGCTATGTTTACCAGTGATACATTTTCTCCTTTTGCTGCACTCCAAATGAGATATCTTTTCCATTTTGCTAAATAAGTTTTCCTTGTTGAGGGTCTGCGAGCCTCCAAGATAATGTCTTTAACCCTTTGAGATAAATCTTGGTTATTATGTCTTAAGCAATGTTCCAAGCAGCTAGCTGCAGTGTTTTCAAGTTTGGATGCAGGGTTTTGAAGTTGTTCTGTGTTAGCAGTAAAGGAACTAGGGGTAGAGGCCATGCGTGCTCCCGAGACATACTCCTCAGTAATGGGTACCAATGCTGCCTCGGCCAGTCTGGAGCTATCAGGATGATCCTTGGGTGGTCTTCTTTGATCTTCAATAGCACCTTGTGCATCAAAGGAAGAGGTGGGAATGCATATACTGTCAGGTTTTCCCAAATGAAAGATAGGGAGTCCACCTTCCAAGCAAGTGGGTGGTATTTCCTTGTGCAGAATTTTTTCAACTGGTGGTTGTGTGGGGATGCGAATAAGTCTATTTCTGGTAGTCCCCATTTCCTTGTAATGGCTTTGAAGATGTCTGGATGCAGCATCCATTCGTGGGCATCCGTGGTAGTTCTGCTCAAGATGTCTGCTAGTATATTCTCTTTTCCTGGCACAAATATTGCCTGGAGCTGTATGTTGAGGCTCAGGGCCACATTCCAGAGGTCCATTGCCATCTGGCATAGAGGATATGAATGTGTGCCTCCCTTTTTGTTGATGTACCACATAACTGTGGTGTTGTCCGTCCTTATCAGCAGTTGACCCTGTTGAAGAAACGGTCTGAATGACTGAATTGCCAGTTTTACTGCCAGCATCTCTTTTTGATTTATGTGTAGGTTCAGCTGGTCTCGAGTCCATAAGCCTTGTATGCACTTGTCCAGCATGTGTACCCCCCAACCGAGGTCTGAGGTGTCCGTGGTGATAGTCTGGCTTGGTAGAGGGCTGTGGAAGGGCAGTCCTTTGTTCAATTGACAGGCCTGAGCCCACCATCGGAATTCTTGCTTCAGGCATGGAGTTATTGGAATTTGGGTTTCCAGGCTGTGCTTGTGCTGAGACCATAAATTCCTTAGGTACCATTGCAACTTCCTCATGTGCAGTCTGGCATGTGGAATCAATATTATGCAGGATGCCATGTAACCCAGGGCTTGCAGGACTTTCCTTGCTGTAAGCTGGTTCTGTGTTGTTAATGCCATGAAATAGAGTGGAAGGAGCTTCTGCTTTTCTGCTGTGAGGGATGCCATTTGATTTGATGTGTCCAGTTCTGCACCCAAGAAAGTTATCCTTTGGGATGGTATCAGCCTTGACTTTTTTATATTGACTGTGTATCCCAGGGCTTGCAGTAGATGAATGACCTTTTTCAAATCTTTTGTTAATTTGTTTTTGTTGTCCGCTTGTAACAGGCAGTCGTCCAGGTAAAGGTAAATTTGAATTCCCTGAAGCCTGCAATGAGCAATTACTGATGCCAGGCATTTCGTGAATACTCTGGGCGCAGTAGATAAGCCAAAAGGCAATGCTGAGAATTGATAATGCTCTGATCCTGCAAGAAATCTGAGGTATCTTCTGCAATTTGGTCGTATGGGGACGTGCAGGTATGCCTCCTTGAGATCTAGAGTTACCAGCCAAGACTCCTTGCCCAGCATGGGAAGAAGCTGCTGTAGGGTCAGCATCTTGAATTTTGGAACAATGAGATATGTGTTCAGAGCGGACAGGTCGAGTATAGGTCTCCATTGGTTTTCCTTTCTTGGGACCAGGAAAAGTCTGGAGTAAAATCCTTGCCCTTGTTCCATAGACGGTACCTTTTCTATAGCTCTCATCCTTATTAAGTGGTCTATTTGTTCTAGAGCGTTTGTCCTTTGATTTGGAGGTAGGTTTGGCATTCCTCTCTTCCTTGGTAGAGTATGGAAGTGAAACCTGTAACCTTTGTCTATTGTCTGTAAAATCCATTTGTCTCCTGTAATGTAATGCCAGTTTACTGAGAATAAGGCTAGCTTTCCGCCTAAGGGTGCTTCTGGTTGTTCCCTGGTAGGCGGTTTCAGAGCCAAGTCACTGTGATTGTCCTGTGTAAGTGGTAGTGGCTGGATCTGCGGCAGTACTTCGCTGATTGTTAGGCTGCCACTGATGTCCCCTGTAGGCACCTCTGGATTGACCTCTGCCTCTTGGGCGCCTATTCCTGCCTTTCTGTGCTCTGGTGGTGTCTGGAAAGGACCAATTCTTGGAAGGCCAGTTCCTACTAAACCTTGGAGGCTGGACCTGTAAGAAATCCTTGACTGTCTGGACAGATTTTGCTTTCTCTTCCACCTTCTTCAGCACTTGCTGTGCGGGGGAGCCAAACAAATTGTGTTTATCCATGGGAGCATCTAGGAGCTTTGATTTTACATGGTCTGGTAAGGACTGCTCTTTTAACCATGCATGCCTTCTGATCACTGTACCAGTCATAGCTGATCTAAAGGAAGCCTCCAGTGCATCATAGCCGCATTTTAAGGAATGATTACTGACCTGCTGAATGTTATGTACCATTTCCTGAAGAGACTTTCTGTCTAAAGGTTCAGGTGAGGACAGTTTTTTAGTTAACTGATCTAACAAATTCCTGATACTGAATCATGTGGAATTGACAGTTTAAGGCCCTAGCCGAAAGAGTAGCAGAAGTATAAACTTTTTTACCCCATCTCTCTAAGGCCCTAGATTCCCTTTCAGAGGGGAGGGGTTTTTTGGCAGAGGTAGCTGCTACAGCCTTGGGGCCCTGTGAAATAGTTTCAGGATCTGCAAAAGGAGCCTTATACAAGTGATAATGTGTGTCCGGAACCCTGTAGTATCTGTCGGGCTTAACAGGGGCCGGAGGAAGTGTATCAGGAGCAGTACAAGCATCATTAAATGCATCATCCACAACTGTAAGTACTGGAGGAATGGCTAAAGGCCTATGCTGTGGCAAATGCAAAAAGGTCCTAAGCCTTTTCCTAGAGTCTGAAAAATCCTGGCCCTGCCATTGAAAATGTTCCCTCATAGCATGCAAGGTTTCCCCAAAAGAAAATTCCTCAGGAGGAGAGGCAGAAGGAATGGAGTCTTCTGCATCAGAGTCCTCATATGGAGAGTAAGGGCCTTCTGGAGGGTTTGTATTTTCTGAATCATCAGAGGAGTAATCTGTAGAAACTGGCTCAGGGGGCTCTGTTCTAGGCCTCTTCTCTGGAGGGGGGTGAGAGGCCCTGTCAGGGTGAGGCTGGGATCCCCTGATCAAGGAAATGAGATCCTCTGCTAGACTAAGCATTTGAGTACCAGAACTAGGCCTGTGAGAGGGGGCTTTAGCAGGCACAGACTTGGTTGATTTTGCTGCTTTAGCCCTGGCAAAAGCCTTAATTGACATGGAAGCAGGGGGCCTAGCAGCTCCACGTGCAGGAGTAGATACATCTAAGGGGATAGTATCTGATAAATCCTGAGAAACTGTAAGAGCTGATGGATTTTCCGTAGCAGATTCAGCCATGCTGGAAGAGGCCTCGGTAGAAGGAGGTATGCTTTCGGCCGAAGGAAGAACCGTGGACTCTGTTTCAGCCGAAACCGAGACACTCGCGGTTGGCTTAACCGCGGTTTCGGCCGAAACCGCGGGCCGCGAGTGTCGGTCCTTTTCCTTACGCTTTTTAGCTAAATGTGAAGTCGGAGTCTCCGACGGCATGATATAAGCAAAAGCGGAGCCGAAAAACTCCTCTGCAAACTCCGACCGACGTCTAAGTGTTCGTCGGTTGAAGGAAGCACAGGCAAGGCAAGCTGCTACGTCGTGGTCTGGGCCTAAACAAGGTAGGCAGTAAGAGTGGAAATCTTTATGAGGTATTTGTTTCCCACAAGTTAAACAGTTATTCACTTTTTCTGACATCGGCTGAGGCAAGAAAGAGTCCCCAATGGGGTACTTAGCTTTTTAGAAGTCTTTGGTAGAAGCAATCTCTGGTTCTGACCGACCGGCACTTGCGAACAGCTTCTGCTTCGGGCGCCACGCGGCAAGAAAGACTGAGGAAAATGGCGTCGGCTGATGCCTTTATACCCGCTGAACTGCAGCTATGACGTCGGGTGAAGTGCGACATCAGCCGAGGCCAGACCTAGACTTTGGAATCCGGCCGACCGAAGGGCTGCCTGAGGCAGGACAACCCATTTGTTAGGACTGCAGATGCATCCTTAAAGGACATCTGCTTTAGAAAGAGGTGCGTCTTGAATGGCTACATTATCCGCCATGCTGCCAGGTTTAGGGTCCTGAGATGGCAGTACAGTATCTGACTGTCTTGTTGAGTCAATAAGTGAGGAATTTGAGGTAGCGTCCAAGCTGGGCATTGGGACAAGCTCCTTAGGATTGGGTACCAGTGCTGGCGGGGCCAGTCTGGGGCAATCAGAATCATGTTTGGCTTCTCTTGTCTGACCTTGAGGAGTATCTTGGGGAGGAGAGGCAGTGGAGGAAAGGCATATACTGTTAGGTTTTTCCAGCTGAAAGATGGAGCATCCACTTTCCATGCTTGCTTGTGACAAGTCATTGTGCAGAATCTTTGTAGGTGGCAATTGTGAGGAGAGGCAAACAGGTCTATGTCCGGGCATTCCCAGTTCTTTGTTATCATGCTGAAGACTTGTGGATCCAATTTCCATTCGTGGGGATCCATTATGTTTCTGCTTAATTCGTCTGCCAGAGTATTTATCCTTCCTGACAGGAATTGTGCTTGCAGATGTACTTGGTAAGTCAATGCTGTGTCCCACAAGTTCATGGCTAGTCTGCAGAGGGGGTAGGAATGTGTGCCCCCTTGCTTTTTTATGTACCACATGACTGTGGTATTGTCCGTCTTTATTAGTAGCTGTCCTGGATGAAGTAGATCCTTGAAGGCTGTCAGGGCATTTTGAACTGCTAGCATCTCTTTTTGATTTATATGTAGATGCATTTGATTTGCAGACCATGAGCCCTGAATACATCTTCCTGCTATATGTGCCCCCCAGGCATAATCTGATGCATCTGTTGTCAATGTCTGCCTGGCTGTGGGTAAGGTGAATGGCTGTCCCGTGTTGTGGTGACGGGCTTTTTTCCACCATCAAAACTCCTGTTGCAGGCAGGGAATGAGAGTAATTTATTGTTTCCAGTCTGTGGCAATGTTGAGTCCAAACACTTTTTAGATACCATTGAAGTTTCCTCATATGCAGTCTTGCATACGGAATTAGCAGAATGCAGGATGTCATGAAGCCCAAAGCCTACAGAATTTTTTTTGCAGATAACTGGGTCTTTTTTGCCAACATTTTGAAATAAGTAGTCAGTTGTCTGTGTTTGTCTGGCGTGACATAAGCCATCTGGGCAGTTGTATTTAAGCTTGCACCCACGAATATTATCTCTTGAGAGGGTACAAGTTTTGATTTCTTTTCGTTTACTGTGTACCCAAGGCCTGCTAGTAATGTTTTTACAAATGCCAGATGCTGTAGTAGAGTGTCCTTGTTCTCTGCTTGAATAAGGCAGTTGTCTAAGTAAGGATATATTTGAATTCTTTTTCGTCTGCAATAAGCAATTACTGGTGCCAGGCACTTTGTGAAGACCCTGGGCACAGTAGAGAAGCCAAAGGGCAGAGCAGAGAATTAGTAATGCATTGAGCCAGCTATAAATCTGAGGTATCTTCTGCATGATTATCTGATTGGGACATGCAGGTATGCCTCTTTTACGTCTAAAGTCACAAGCCAAGCCATATTGCCCAGCATGGGCAGGAGCTGCTGCAAAGTTAACATTTTGAATTTTGGAATGTCCAGGAATGTGTTCAGGATGGAAAGGTCCAATATTGGTCTCCAGGTTTTGTCCTTTCTGGGCACCAAGAATAGTCTTGAGTAAAATCCTTGTCCCTGCTCTTGCTGTGGTTCTTGCTGAATGGCCCTTATGTCCATGAGGGATGAAACTTGTTTTTCTGCCTCTGCCCATTGATTGCGTGGCAGGTCTGGCATACCGTTTGGCCTTGGCAGGGTGTGAAAATTGAACCTGTAGCCCTGGGATATGACATTTAAGACCCATTTGTCCTGGGTGATCATATGCCAATTTTGAGCAAAAAGTGCTAGTTTTCCCCCCAAAGGAGCTGCCAGAAGATAAGTGCTTGGTGCTGGCAGGGGGAAGTCATTGAGACTGTTTCCTGTATGGCTGTGATTTTTCTTCTCCGCTTTTGGAGGTGGAAGCACCCCATTGTTTAGGCCTGTATGAGCCTTGGGGCTGTGACCTGCCTCTGGGGTGTCTGTATCTGCCTCTTTGTGGCCTGACACTGGAAAGGACCAATTCTTAGAAGGCCAGCTCCTGCTAAATATGGAGGCTGTACCTGCAAGAAATCCTTGACTGTTTGCATAGACAGCTTTGTCCTCCATTTTCTTCAAAACCTCTTCTGCGTTAACACCAAACAAGGTATCATGTTGCAATGGAGCATCTAACAATTTTGCTTTAACATGATCAGGCAGATTCTGTTCTTTTAACCAAACATGCCTCCTAATGACAGAACCTGTAACTACGGCCCTGCAGGAGGCCTCTAGAGAATCAAAACCACATTGCAAAGTATGCTTTCCTACTTGTTCAGCTGCATGCAATAAATCCTGCATTTCTTTGTTTTCTGCACATTCTGAATTTGTCAACATTTTTTGTTTAAGCAGTGACATTAGATATTGCTGATATTTAAGCATATGAAATTGACAATTTAAAGCTCTTACAGCCAAGGTGGCAGAAGTATAAATCTTTTTCCCCCATCTGTCCAGGGCTCTTGAATCCCTATCAGAGGGTATAGGGTTTTTTGCAGTGGACGCCTTGACCCCTTTGGGACCCTGAGAGATTGTTTCTGGGTCTGCAGCAGGGTTTTTATAAAAACATTTATGTGAATCAGGAACCCTGAAGTATCTGTTTGACTTAACAGGAGCTGGTGGCAAAGAATCAGGAGCCAGTCCGGACTCTGAAAATACATCATCTACAATGTCTAAAACAGGAGGAATAGCAAGGGGCCTGTGCTGAGGTAATAACAGGAAGTCTCTGAGCCTTTTCTTGGATTCTGAGTAATCTTGGCTCTCCCAGTGGAAATGCTCCCTCATAGTATGCAGGGTTTCCCCAAAAGAGTAATCCTCAGGAGGAGAGGCTGAAGGAATAGATTCTTCAGCATCAGAATCCTCATAAGGAGGAAGAGAATATTCCTGGTCAGAAGAGGAATCAGAGGAAATGGAAACCTGATCTGAAGATGCATATTCTATCTCTTGCCTAGGCCTCTTATCAGGAGGGGGATGGGAACCCCTGATCAAAGTAATTAGGTCTTCGGCCATTTTAAGCATCTTTTTTTAAGGCATGGAGGCCTATCCAGGAGAATGTTGTACTCGTTTCTTTGTCTTTAGAGCTGCTTTAGACTTTGCCGCTGAAGTTGATTTTACATATAACTGTGTAGGCCTGATGTCTGCTCAGTGGCTCCGAACCCATCTGAGGGAACAGTTTCCGAGTGTCCAATACCTTGAGTTTCCAGCGGCCTGGTCGGCTCCACGTGGGAGTCGGAAGCGGCCTGTGGCTCTGAGGTAGCGGGCGTCAGGGGCTGCGAAAGCGCCTCACTGAGAACCGGAGACAGGCCTAGCAGAAGCCTCGTCGTCTGTTTTGGACCTCGGGTGCCTGTCCTTTTCTTTGCGCTTTTTATAAACTCCGATAGTCGGTTGCTCTGACGGCATTATATAGTTAAATCTTCTGCCAAAATAATGAAATGCAAAATCGTACAGATGCTTAATAGTGCGTTGGTTTAATCTAGCACAAAACCAACAACTAGCAACTTCGTGGTCAGGGCCTAGGCAAGGAATACAGTAAGAATGAAAATCCTTATGAGGTATTTGCTTCCCCCAAGAAATACAATTATTAACTTTTTCTGACATCGGCCTGGAGCAAGAAAAAAGTTTCCCCAAACGTGGTACTTAGCTTTAATGAAGACTTCGGATCTGAAATTCGAATTTGAAAATCTCAGGAGTTGGCTGACCGGCACTTGTGAACTGCTTTTGCTTCGGGCACCGCGCGGCAAAAAAGACTGAAGAAAATGGCGTCGGCTGCATAATTTATACCCCTCGCACACTGACATCAGGGAGGAGGAGACAGCAACCGACGCCGGACCTAGACTTTGGAACTCAGGCTGACTGCGGGTAGCCAGCCAGCAGGATAACCCAACTGTAATGACTGCAACAGTGAAACACGATGAATATCTGATAAGTGCATGGAGCCTGCTCTGAAGTGTAGGTATTTCCTGCAAGATTCCCTTGTTGGAATATGCAGGTAAGCTTCCTTTAAGTCCAAGGTTGCCAACCAGGCATCTTTGCCTAGCACAGGAAGCAGCTGATGAAGTGTTAGCATTTTGAATTTTGGGATTACCAAAAAGGTGATTAGAACAGACAGGTCCAGGATAGGATGCCAGGAGCTGTCTTTTCTCTGTACCAGGAAAAGTCTCGAGTAAAAACCTTGTCCCCTTTCTTCTGCTGGGACAGGTTGAATAGCCATGATAATTAGAAGAGAGAGAACCTGCTGTTGAGCCTCTGCCCACTGATTTGGGGGTAGGTCTGGCCAAATGTTTGGGGATGGTAAGGTGTGGAAGTGGAATCTGTATCCTTGGAAAACTATATTTAAAACCCATCTGTCCTGGGTAATGAGTTCCCAGTTTTTTGCATGCAGGGCGATCTTTCCCCCAAAGGGAGCAGGCAGTTGAGCAGGGCTTCGAAGTTTTAAGGTTAAGTCATTGTGACATTTTTCCATAGGGGGCGTCTTACCACGTCCAGCTTTGGAAGTAGGAGCCCACCACTGCTTAGGCCTGTGAGTACCTTGCGACTGTAGCCTAGGTGGTATGCTGTTCCTGGGTTTAGACTGAGAAGGCCTGGAAGAGAACAGGAAAGGACCAATTCTTAGTAGGCCAATGCCTATTAAATCTGGGAGGCTGTACTTGCAGGAAATCTTTAACAGTTTGCATAGATTTAGCTTTTTCCTCCATCTTTTTAAGGACGACCTCTGCTTTGTTGCCAAACAGGCGGCCTTCGTTTAAGGGAGCATCCAGTAATTTAGCTTTAACATGATCTGGCAAATTTTGCTCCTTAAGCCAAGCATGCCTTCTAAGTACAGACCCAGTGACAGCAGCCCTGCAAGATGCTTATAAAGAGTCAAAACCACATTACAAAGTATGTTTACCAACTTGTTCAGCAGAATGCATTAAATCATGTAATTCTTTATTTTCAGCACAGTCAGGAATCAACATCATTGTCTGTTTAAGTAGTCCCATAATATGCTGCTGATACTTTAACATATGAAACTGGCAGTTTAAGGCCCTAATGGCCAAAGTAGCAGAAGTGTATACCTTCTTACCCCATCTGTCCAAGGCCCTGGAATCTCTATCATAGGAGGTAGGGTTTTTGGCAGGAGTAGCCTTAATGCCTTTAGGTTCTTGGGAAATGGTCTGTGGGTCCACAGTAGGACTCTTGAACAGGAACACGTGAGAGTCAGGTACTCTGTAATACCCGTCAGGCTTCCTGGGAGCTGGAGGTAAAGTGTCTGGGGCCAGGCTAGATTCCAAGAAGGCATCATCTACAATGTCCAGGACATGAGGGATAGCTAAAGGCCTGTGTTAAGGGAGGAGTAAGAATTCCCTACGCCTCTTTTTGGAGTCAGAGTAATCCTGGCTTTCCCAGCGGAAATGCTCCCTAAGAGGGTGCAAGGTTTCATCAAAAGAAAAATCTTCTGTTGGGGAAGCAGAGGGAATAGAATCCTCATAGGTAGATAAGGGCAAATCCTGGTAATCAGAAGAAACAAATTTCAGAATCCTGATCAGAAGAATCAGAAGGAAAATCATTTCTATGTCTCTTAGAGGGTGATGGGTGGCTTCCCCTAATTAAAGTAATAAGGTCTTCAGCCATTCTTATTTGTTTTTCAGGCATATGGGCCTGACCATGCGATTTGGACGTTGTTTGTCTAGGCGTGGGTTGAGTTTTAGGCCTTGAAGAAGATGGCATTGGTTTGAAATGCAAGTCAGTAGGCCTGAAGCCAGTGTCTGCACAGCGGATCCGGACCCATCCAAGGTAGAGACATCCGCAGGTTCCATAGTTGAAGAAGCATCTCGTGGCATGCCGGACTCTGAGTGGGTCTCAGTGGAGGCCAGCGAATCTGATGTCGTGGGTAACAGGGGCTGCAAAAGCGCCTCACTGAGTACCGGCGAACTGGCGACTAGCTTAACTGAAGCATCGTAGGTAGCTTTGGACCTATGCGGTCTGTCTCTGTCTTTATCTTTATGTTTTTTAGGAATGTCGGTAGTCAGATGCCTTACCAAAGCCATTTTTGCATAGTTAAACAGAGTACCAAAATAATTTGCTGCAAAAATAAAGAGACAACAAATAGTCCGGTGGTTGAATAAGGCACAAAACCGACAGCGAGGTATGTCGTGGTCTGGGCCTAAGCAAGGAATGCAGTATGAATGAAAATCTTTATGAGCTATTTGCTTTCCACAGGAAATACAACTGTTAACTTTTACTGACATTGGTTAAGAGCAAGAAAAAGGTTCCCCAACAGGGTACTTAGCTTTTTTGAAGACTTCAGTTCTGAAACTCGAAAACAAAAATTTCAGGAGTCGGCCGACCAGCACTTGCGAACTGCTTCTCCTTCGGGCACCGCGTGCCAAGAAAGACTGATGTAATGGCGTCATCTGCATGTTTTATACCCCTGACGACCTGACGTCATGGAAGAAGGGACAGCATCTGACGCAGGAATCCAAGACTCTGAAATTCAGGCCAACTGAGGGCTACCTGCAGGCAGATAACCCAAATGTAATGACAGTGAAACATGAAGAACATCCATTCTTGTCACTGGTTGTTGGGATGAAAGAATGATTTCAGCGCTGCTCAACATCGATCAAATTTGGAGCAAGAAGTATCTTGCTTGGACAAGCAGATTCCTGGTAGGGGTGGAAATGAGTCAGTCATCCAGATATAGAAACACCCAACACCCACAACCAGTGCAGGATGACTAGCTTCTTTAGCAGGTTTTGCACTTCTCTGAGCAGCTGGTCATTGAGAGTGTGGAATGTTTGTTAACTTTTGAGTCTGGGGAAAAGAACAAAAAGGGAATATAATAGCCTTTGGTTATCTTCTGCAGCCACCTGTCATTTGTGATGGAAATCCACGCTCAGGGGTACAGGGACAGGTACCCCCAGACTGCCTCCACAGAACAGTAGTCAGGTAATCCTTTAGGAGTGCTGATCAGACATCTTGGTGCAGGGACCTCTTAAGCCTAGGCTCTACAGTTCACCACTGCCTCATGGGTGACTGCCATTATTAGAACTAGCCCATCTGCTATGGAGGGGGGGGGTTGCTTTCAGAAGTGTCAGGATATAACCCTTGGAATGAACTATAGCTTTTTACTCCCTTTCTGGTTTCTAGAAAAAGACTTCTGGGGAGTAGAGAACCATATTCCAATGGCAGAAAGGAACTTTCCAACTTGTTCACTTCTGGTTATTGTTTCTTTCACTTTAGGCCCAGCAGTGTTAAGCTACTAAATGGGGCATTAACAGAAGACATTTGGAAGTGTGCTGCAAAGTCACAAAAGTGCATTTAGGCACATCTCCTAATAGTAATGGCTATACCAGCAGCTTGCTCTTGAAGTGCTTTCAACAGCATTAAAAATAAGATGCATACATGCATTGGACAATGACTGTAGGGTGGCAAACTAAAAGTCCAAGGTTTTCTTGTCTTGTACAGGTATCGACCCAGAGAAGAACTTGGGAGATTTCCTAGGTCAAATCTATCTGAAATCTTGAGATGTAGGTCAGGGAATTCTGTGCCCTCAGAATGAAGGTAGCCAAAGTGCAAGTCCACTTTTCTAACCTGTCCAGTGAACTCAACTCCATGTTAAGTGGATGGACAGAAGGGATTTCCTCTGAGTTTTTTTTTTTGGTGGCTACCAGCGCTACAATGGGATCTGCACTTGGCTTTTAGCTCCAATGCTGGTAATCTTTTGGAGACCAAGTACTTGTCTGGCTTAGAGGGACTGGTACCAAAAAAAAAAAAAATATATATATATATATATATATATATATATATATATATATATATATATATATATATATATAAGGTAAGAGTTACAGCACCATTTTTCTTTTCCACAGAATTTTACCTTTATATTCTATTCTGTTTGTTTTTTTCTTGATACTGCAGTGCTGTTCCCTTTATTGTGTGTTTCTTCCTTTTAGTGAGATTTTTTTCCAATATAGCTGCAAAAACTTTCTGGTTTTAAAAAATGTGTGGCCTATGGCCATGATGTACACTCTAAATCTGTCTACTGCCTCTGGGCCCCACACTTGGATAACTATGACAAGGGAGGTAGGATATATATCAGTACTACGAAAAAAGGTACCAAAGGATATGGTAAGAAAGGAAAATGCAACAATAAAAAAATCTCTTACAAGTTTTAACCCACGTCTGAGCAAGGAGATCTGTGTCTGTCTCAAACAAAAGGCAATCAAGATCTGCGCTTGTGTTTGGCTTTGCAGGGGGTTATGGTTAAAGGGAGCATCCTGAGCTTGGGATCTGAAGTCTTGAGTAGCCGAAAACAGATCTGCGGTCTGATGCGAAGCCCCAACCACTGACGGACAGACAACATCAGATCACAGTGTTTGGTTGTCTGAAGTTTCCTTTTTCTAGAACATGATCAAATGAATACTGTTTGTTGTCTAGGGTTCCCCATTTTATGGTTCAGTGTAAGCCACTCTCAACTCCTGTGCACATAAACGTGCTTCTCAGTGTCTAGGGTAAGCCCAAACACCTTCAATTCCCCACAGTGTTACTGACATTATCACAAATTAAATTATTCTGGTACATCATGCCAAAGTGCGGTGTTCAAAAAAAAATTCATGGATATGCAGCTTATACAAACGTATGGTACACAATCTGCATTCTTCCTGGTCACTATAGTGCAAAACACCTAACAAAACCCAGCAACATACAAACTGCATCAGGATGCCTTGCAATAAACAAAGATGCAGAGACAACAGAGGCAGGAGACATACCTGTCTCCCCCATATCATTAAACAGTAATACAGTGTGGCATATGGAAAATGAATCCCAAAGTTTCATCACTTAGCAGTGCATCACAAAATTATTGCATCCTGCCACAGCTCCACAGGCTTCTTCCTGTTAAGGAATTCAGCAGAGGCATTGTATAGAATAATAGTGGCCTTCTGACAGTCCACACTGCTATAAAATGCTGCAGAGTTCAATTTGGCATTAATCCTTCACACCAAGCTAACCCAAGCTGTACTATCAGCATGTGGCTTTTAAGAACTATGGCCACTCAGTCAAAATTATGACATAACAGAAATAAATCTAAGGGATTTATGCTAATGTATGCCATCCAGTACTTCAATGTGAATCCCACCCAAGATATGCAGTGGTATCTCGGTCTCTGAACATCTACCTCTATTTGAGAGGGGACAACGATATGCAATGCACATGCATATGCAAACACTATTTCTGATGGTGTCCCATATTCTGCAGTATCAACCTTTCGTCAATGAAAATAGCTACTCTAATTCTGGACTCCATTTCCATACCTAGATCGACAGCAGCTTAAATG
This sequence comes from Protopterus annectens, assembly GCF_019279795.1. Taxonomy (NCBI): domain Eukaryota; kingdom Metazoa; phylum Chordata; order Ceratodontiformes; family Protopteridae; genus Protopterus; species Protopterus annectens. The sequence continues at coordinate 464,754,512 of NC_056727.1, forward strand.
GTACAGTTTGAAGAACAGTGAATATATCTTGAAATTTAAGACTTGTGCCATAAGCAAGTGGTTACACTACTAACAAAACTGAGGAAACTTGAAAATCAAAACAGTTGCATTTTAATTTTCTTTGGAACAGTATACTGATTTCTACATCTAGCACTTCAGCTCATCTACACAGACTACATATGAAATACACATAAGTATGTGCATACATCATTTAAAAACAAGTGATTACCTGCAGAGAGACAGCACTTAAAGCACCTCTTAAACCTTCCCATAACCCAGAACTGGTTAACTCTAGGGAGGATGGTGACAGCTCGATCCCAAATGTTGCGAGCATGGTTAATTTGCCGGCTCTTCATTTCCATTTCAGCATATTTCAACCACAAGGTAACATTTCTATGATCCACATCCAAGGCACGCTCATAAATCGAACGGGCTCTGGAAAAAAGTATGTTGGAATGCATTAATGAAAAACAAGAGAGGATATCAATAGCAACTTCAAAGTCACCATCTTTCCAAAATATGGAAATGCTGTGGTATATTACTTGAATGACTAAACAGGTTGCCAAATGACATTCTTCCCAGATGACAAAAAATAATACACTGGAAAGCTCTGCTAATCTAATAAATGCATTCAGTACTAGTTTAAAGAGCACTAGCAATATAATACGTTGCTGATGGTTCAAGATGCAAAAGAATCATATTAACAAGCAAAATATGTGTAGTTACTTGAAGGCAATATCCAAACAGATCAGTTCTAATAAAGCAGTTCACCTAGAACCATGAAGAGTTATACTGGAGACAAAAGTAAAGATACCAAAACTCATGAAGGAACATGGCTGCCACCTGACTTACACAAAGAAAAACTACAATATAATACAGTAAACATTTCAATAACTTTTTTATATTTTAAGACAGAAAAGAGAGTCACAGAGAGAAACAGCCTTTCCAGCTTAGTATTTTACTTCCTTTCCCACCTGTAAAGTTGGTTTCTGGCTCAGATTCTAACTCTCTGCTGACCATAAAAAGGGACTCCTCTAATGAAAAGATCCTACAGGCAAATACAATGCTTAAGTGGAAGGAAAACCCAATACTTAAGTCTGCATACTATCTTTGTAAACTAAGAAATGCAAAATAGTCCAACCAAACCAAACAAGAAAAAAAGTGTGGTCCGCACCGGAATGCTAGCTAAAATAACAACCATATAACACAATCATTTTCAAAGGTTAGCTAGACACCACACAGGAAATTTCTACTGGAGAAGTAACTTGTCTGAAACAATTACATAATTAACAATTTAAACACCTACGCTCACACAGTATGATTAAGATTATATGAAAAGTATGCTTGTATGTGGGTGCGTCTGTGTATGCGTATTATATATATATATATATATATATATATATATATATATATATATATATATATATATAGGAAACAATATATGAAATAGCTAAAATAATTTAAGATCATTAGTTCCAGATTAAAAATAGTTACAAAAATCATTAAATAAAAATGAATGTTAAATAATACATTGAGAATGCTGAAAGCATGTACATCATCAGAAAGCAACCTAATTACTTAAAATCATTTAAGATCAATAAATAAATATGCATACATACTTGCGTAAAAAATCTTTGTTGCTGGCAATTTCACATATACAAAGAAGCTTTTAAATATACTATACTTGAAATGGAACCCATGCCATTCAAACCATTACCTTTAGTGAATTTGCATTTCAGCTGCCATCTTAACTTTTTCCATTCTAAAATATCTTTCTATGGACCTCCCCTACCTATACTTTCAATATTATCAATACAGAATTTGAAATTGTGAGTACTGTTTGTTTTGATACATTTATATAAAGTATTATATTCATCCTTTTTAACAATATTGTAAACATGTTGGTAAATCCCGATCTTTAAGTGCCTCTCGGTCTTTCTTATATAAAATGCAGGGTATGACTGACATTGGGCCACATATACGACTCTAAAAGTAAAGCAACCTCCCCATATCCTACAATAAAAAGGAAGACCCTTCCATAATGTATTAACATTGTTTATAATGTCCACATTTTATCATTCTGCCATCATCACATCTGATGTTAATTCTCTCAATAAATGAATTAAATGTCCTTCCTATATACAAATGAGGGGCATGTACCTAAAATATTGAACTGTTCACCTGCAGTTTCAAATAATTTTCAATGATTAAAAATCACTATTTTTAAAATCAAAGACATCTAAGCTGCAGCTTTGCACCATGGCCTTGTTAAAACGCTGAGACCACACAACACTGGGGAAAGTAAATATATCCCACTACCAACTAATGTGAGATTCTGCTAAAACCATTCCACTGTACTGATATTTGAACAAATTCCTGTTTCATGAAATGCCCAAAACATACACACACACATAAAAATACGCACGCAGACACACGTACATATGTACATGTGCCATACACAGCCTGGCTCCATGGCAAAGAAAGATGGAATTTAACTGGGACTCAGGTGACTTGGGTTCAATTAGCAGTTGTAGCAATAAAGAGCCAGGACGTGTGTGCGCGTGTGTGTCTGTGCGTGTGTGTGTCTGTGCGTGCGTGTGTCTGTGTGTGCGTGCGTGTGTCTGTGTGTGCGTGCGTGTGTGTGTGTGTGTCTGTGTGCAGGTGCTCAGTCACTTGCTGTGCTCAACACTGGGGAAGGGCTGCTTGCCTTGCAAATGGGAGGGAAGATCACTGTGGTCAGGCCACTGCACATCTCACTTCCTCTATTTAGCCAATCGTACATAAAGAGGTAGGGCCATAAGGAAAACCCCCAAACCTCTGTTAACAGCTGGTTTAATGATTGACCTTCTCGGCCAACCCTCAGATTCAGTCATTAGGGAATGATTGGCTATATTATCCAGGAAAGAGGCTGATGACCCACAGGTAGCAGAGCCAGGAATGTACAAAATACACAGACACACACACACACAATATATATATATATATATATATATATATATATATATATATATATGGGTCTACTTCAAAAAAAGATAGAAGATCCAGTTAATCGACTTGCAAAACATCGAGACCAAATGAGTGAAAGTCCAGTTACTTTAAAGCTTAGAATAACGAAACCCGAACATCGAACTATACAAGTGAGCAGAAATTCGCTCTTCACTTAAAGGAACAGGTCTCAGATTAAAAGCAGCCTATAGTAAATCAGTATCAGCACTACATATACACACACACACACACACACACACACACACACACACACACACACACACACACACACACACACACACATGCACACACACACACACATGCACACACACACACACATGCACACACACACACATGCACACACACACACACACACACACACATGCACACACACACACATGCACACACACACACACATGCACACACTCAAAGATGGGAAAGGAGAGACTATGCCAACAAGCTCCCTGAACCAAGACATAAACAAACTGCCCTACAAGAAGATTTTGGAAGCCCAATCTCTTGTCAAAGTGCAGAAGTCCAGAAGTACAGCACTGAAATGTGTGTGCTTGAACTAGAATTTTATTCCAGAACTTCCAAATCAACTTACTGAAGCACCTGAGAAATGGACAAGCTTCATCTCTTCTTTCCTTTCTCTTCTTTCAGTGTGCATTATGCTTGGGGGGAGGAAGGTTTTATTGAATGGGATTATGTGCTTAACTGCAAGTCCCTATTATGGATAAGAAAGTGAATGGAGACCTAACAGGGTCTGGGGATCAGAAAACTTATCTAATCAAAAAAATTAAACATAGTTGTGCTTCCTGTTCTTGCACTGGTCTGTCAGTGTGTCAGTCAAGTATAAGGGAGAGATGAAGCTTTAAAAATTCGTCCTGCTCCCAGCTGATTTACTAGTTTAATGGTACAGTAACCTGAAAAGAGATCTGGGCAGTCTGGGTTCAATTTCTAGTTAAAGTCCACACTTCTTTTAATGTTGTACACCTGGACTTAGACAAGGGCCTATGCATCTAAAAGCTTCTGAATGAGACGTTACTTTATCTGAATTAGAAGTTATGTACTTACCATAACGTTCCATCTGAGTAGGTGGATTCATTTGTCTGCAACCTGTGGGTATGGATCCAATATCGGATCCGAACCGGCATGGTTTATCCAGCTATGGATCCGAGCTCCTAGCTCCTCCCCTCACCCATAATGCCCTGCTCTCCCTACATGACCTCAGATCGAGTTTGCCTGTATCAAATACCCTAACCAAAGGGTAATACATCCTATGCAGGAAACTGACAAGGCCAGGGGGATAGGAGGGCGGGATGGTTGCAGACAAATGAATCCACCTACTCAGATGGAACGTTATGGTAAGTACATAACTTCTAAATCTGAAGTACGAGAATTCATTTGTCAGCAACCTGTGGGATAGAGTCCCCAGCTACCTGAGTCTTGGGCGGCCGTCATGGAAGGATATTCCGGAGCACCGCAGAGCCAAAGGATACTCTACCTCTAGACGTGATATCCAGCTTGTAATGAGAAATAAAGGTATGAGATGAAGCCCAAGTGGCTGCTGAACAAATGTCATCCAGGGGAACCCTAGCCTTAAAGGCCGCTGAGGTAGAAACAGACCGGGTCGAATGAGCATGGACTCCCTCCGGTGTGGACCTCCCAGAAGCTTGGTAAGCTACTAGAATACACTGGGAAATCCAACGCGACAAGGAGACTTTGGAAATTGGTTTACCCAGATTGAATTTGGCAAAGGAAATAAACAATTGGTCGGATTGCCTATGACCAGCTGTCCTGTTAAGATAAAAATGAAGCTGCCTGTGAACATCCAAGGAATGCAGCTTGTATTCGCCTTTGTTCTGATATTTAGGAAAGAAAACAGGGAGGTTGATGGACTGATTAATGTTCGCTTCCGAAGCTACCTTAGGAAGAAAGGAGGGATTGATCCTGAGGCACACGCGGTCCGGATGGAAGACCAAGTAAGGCGGTTTCATAGACAGGGCTTGAAGTTCAGAAACTCTCTTGGCTGAAGTAATGGCTACTAAAAATGCAGTCTTAAGAGACAAGAATTTTAGATCTACTGTGGCCGCAGGCTCGAAGGGGGGAGCGGTCAAGGCCTGAAGAACCAAAGAAAGATCCCACAGTGGAACCGTCTCCTTGACAGGGGGTCTAAGCAGAAAGGTGCCTTTTAGGAAGATTTTACATAACTTGGCAGACATAAGAGGCCCAGAGTCATGACCAACATGGTAATGAGAAATGGCCGCTAGCTGAACTTTGACCGTGGAACTACTGGCGCCATCATTAAAGAGAGTAGTAAGGAAGTCTAGAACCAAAGGAAGGGGAACCGTGAAGGGATCTAGACCCTGCCGCTCCGCCCAAATGGAGAAGTGCTTCCATTTACTACGGTAAATTTTTCTGGTAGGGGGTTTATGAGCCGCTACCAGAATGGCCTTAACTGGGGACGAGATACCGGGAGTCCTGATTAGGAGTAGAACTGGAGCAGCCAAGCAGTCAGCTTCAAGTTGTCCAGGTTCGGAGTTGGTAGGTTCGATGGGTGTGATATCAGATCCGGAATGGGATCTAGAATCCAAGGTGGATTCACTGAATGAGACCTTAGGTAAGGGAACCAGATCTGTCGAGGCCAGAATGGGGCTATGAGGATCATTCTGCACCCCAACAGAGAGGCTTTCTGAAGCACCTGGAGCATCAGAGGCAGAGGGGGGTAAGCGTAAAGAAGACCGGGAGGCCAAGCATGCACCAGAGCATCTCTCGGGGAATCCACTGGAGGAGGGATTCGAGCAAAAAAACTGTCGCACTTGGTGTTTAAGGGAGAAGCAAAGAGATCGCAACAAGGAGTCCCCCACTGTGCGAAGATACGTTTCGCTACTTGAGCATTGAGAGACCACTCGTACGGGGAGAGAATGGTGCGACTGAGCTTGTCCGCAAGGATGTTGGACCGACCCGGAATATGCGTTGCGATGAGAAAGCGGTTGGTGGAGATCGCCCATTCCCACACTCTCATGGCTTCTCGACATAAAGGGTAAGACCTGGTTCCCCCCTGTTTGTTGATGTACCAGACCACCAACATGTTGTCTGACTGAATTGCAATTGTTCCCAGGGGAAGAAAGGCTTGAAGTGCTTGCAACGCCAAGAGCACCGCCCTCATCTCCAGAACATTGATATGCAGGGAGGTCTCTGAGTCGTTCCACGTGCCTTGGACCGTCCGACCCGCAAAATGCCCCCCCCACCCGAGGCAGGAGGCGTCCGTGGTCACTGTGGCAAGTGGGGGAGATGCACAAAAGGGGCGGCCTCCGTGGAGATCCGTGGAATGGAGCCACCACAATAGAGACCGCTTGCAAGCCTTGCTGATTGCAATGGGGTGATGCAGGGGGAGAGAAAGATATGACCACTGTACTTGAAGCGTCCACTGAAGTACCCGCATGTTTAAGCGGGCGAGTGGGAGAAGCGAAATCACTGCCGCCATAGACCCTAGTGCCCTCAGGACCAATTCCGCCAGAACCAAGCTGGAGTGGAGGATGGCCCGCACCTGGAGTCGCAGATTCCGAACTCTGTCGGTTGTGAGAAAGGCCCTTAACTTCCTCGTGTCTAACCTGGCTCCTATGAAGTCTATCAACTGAGGAGGGGCCAGGTTGGACTTTCCTACGTTTACCGTGATGCCTAGCCAGGGAGCTAGGTGAAATAAGGAGTCTCTTGCCAAGGATAGTAGATGCCTTGTTGGGGCTGTGAGAAGCCAGTCGTCCAGGTACGGAAAAACCTGCACCCCCTGAAGCCTCAGGTGGGCCGCAACCACTGCTAACACTTTGGTGAACACCCTGGGGGCTGTGGTCAGACCAAAGGGAAGGACCCTGAACTGGTAGTGACTGGCTCCCAGCCGGAAGCGAAGAAACCTCCTGGACCGTCTGTCCATTAGTATGTGGTAGTACGCATCCTTGAGGTCTATAGAGCACATCCAGTGATTCTCTCCCAGAAGGGGGAGGATGGATTGTAAAGTGACCATCCGGAACTTCTCCTTGGGAACTGCCAGGTTTAATAGGGACAGGTCCAGAATGGGTCTTAGGTCCCCCGTCTTTTTTGGCACTAAAAAGAACCTGGAGTAGAACCCTGATCCGATCTGGTCTGGGGGGACGGGCTGGATGGCTCTTTTCCTCAGCAGATAGCCAATTTCTGCTGAGGCGGCCTCCCTCTGATCGGGTGGAATGTCGGGGAGGGATTTTAGTTTTGGGATGTGAAGGAATGGGATTTTGTATCCTCTGGATATAATCCGGAGGACCCAGCGGTCTGATGTTATGGACTCCCATGCCGCTAGGTGCTCCGAAAAATGTCCCCCGACTGCCTCCAGAGTGGAGCAGTCGGGCAACCCCTCAGGGTTGCTGCGCGGGCCATTCAGAGAAAGGTTCTCTGGACCCAAAATTCCTGGGAGCCCCTCTGCCCCTGGGGTGGCGTCCTCCCTGTCCTCCTCGGCCACGGAAGGACTGGTTGTCCGGAGCGGGTTGGGATTGCTGCGACTTCCGGAACCACATCTTCTTCTGGCCCTTTTGGTTCCTAGAGTAGGACCTCTGGGGCACAGAGAAGCGGACTCCGTCGGCAGACTGCGTCTTCCTGTCCTTCTCGCTCTGGACCAAGGTGTCGCGAACCGTCTTGCCAAAAAGGGCAGAACCGTCAAAGGGGGCGTTCACGAATGATGCCTTGAAGGGCTCCGTGAAATCGCAATGGCGGAGCTAGGCCTGGCGTCTCATGACTAGGCCTACTTCTGCAGCTCTACCGGCTCCCTCGGTAGCATGGGAAAGTAACCGCATAGAGGTATTGGTCACGGAACGAAGAGTGGCCATACGGGTGGAGTGCAAAAGTTTGTCCTCCTCCGACATGGACTCTGGGGGGGATGCAGCGTATTCTTTGATAAGATCGCGCTGCATCCTAATGACATGTGCCAGGTAGTTGAGCGCCCTCACTGAGAAGGTCGCTGAACTAAACATTCGCTTCCCCAAGCGGTCCATCATCCGAGACTCCTTGCTCGGAGGATGAACTGAGGGACTCTCTTGAGCGAGTTCCCTCTTAGTGGCTGCTGCCGTCAACAAGGCATCTACCGGGGGTCCCTTGCTCCAGTGGGCACGGTCAGCAGGGGGGCTAAGAATCCTGTCCGGCCTCTTGGGGATTGGCTCCACGGTGTCCGGTTCCTTCCACGCCCTGGTGGTAATGAGGTCCACCAGGGGGTCGGCAGGAGGGGACACCCAAGAGGTAGACGGGCCCACTTCAAATGCCTCCAAGAACACGGACTCGTCCGAGGAAGACTTTGGGGCAGACCACCCACCTCTTATACGAAGCATTTCCATGATGTCTCCAAAGGAGACATCCTCGGGGGGTGATCTTGGGGAGCCTTCCCCTTCCTCCTCGGGGGGTGATCTTGGGGAGCCTTCCCCTTCCTCCAAGTCCGTCTCTTCAGTTAAAGACTCGGGGGAGTCTATGTGCCTCCTCTTACACGTGTGCTTGTGAGGTGCTTCCTCGGGGGGGCTGTCCTAGGAGCCCTCGCAAGCGGTGTCCAGTTCCAAAGGAACTGCTTGGGGCAGTGAAACGGGCTGTCCCAGTGGCCGGGTGATGGAAGTCTGACCCAGAGCAGATGGAGTGCGGGACGGAGCCGAAGCAAGTGCCGGGGGTCCGGATGCCCTCAACAGAGCCCTCTCCACTACATCAAAAGCCAAAGGGGAGCCGGCCTCGACCAAAGGATCCAACAGTCGGCTCCCCCTCGGATCAGAGGAGTGGATCGGAGCCGGCGCTGAGCCCCTCGGATCCGAGGGACCAGTGCGCTCCGACATGGATGGCGCCGAAGGCACACGGAGTCCCCCGGATCCGAAGCTCGGAGCAAGGCTCCGAGAGGTCGGATCAGACACACTCGAGAGCAGGGTCGGATCCGAAGTACCCAGTACTGTCGGCGCCGACCAACCCCCAGCTCCGAAGCTGCCCGGCTCCGAGCGCTCCGAGCCCGGGTAGTGGGTCGGAGAAGGAGCTATGGGCTTGAAAAATGGGGTCGAGCTCCCCCCCGAGGGGGGGGGGGCAGGAGCACTTCCATCTGCATCTGGGCCTGGATGAACCTTCGCATCATCCGGTCCAGATCAGCGTCGGAAAGGCTATAGGTAGATCTCGATGAGGCTACCGAGGTAGGCCTTGAGTACCGCCTCGATAGCCTCGAAGGAGGTCGGGTCTCCTCCTCCTCAAGCCCCGGTGAAAAGGATAGGGACCGGAGCCGAGCAGGAGGACAGCCAGCAGCCAGAGAGGCCGGAGGAGAAGCATGCTTAGCCGGGGGGCCGAGACGGAGGTCTCGGCCCGCCGCTTGTGGTGCTTCTCTCTCTGGTCCTTCTTCCTGGCTTCCCTCTCCTCCGAACCTGTAGAGGGAGTTTGAATCCCGGGAGGAGGAGGGGGAGCAGGTAAGGCAGGTACCGCCCGAGCGGTAACTACCAACGGGGCGGAGGCCGAAGCCGAGTCCGGGGGCAAGAGTCCCGCCAAGACCAGCTTCGACCTCCACTCCTTCAATGCCCTGGGGTTGAACCCTGCACAGATTGAACACCCAGAGGTGAGGTGTTCAACCCCAAAGCATCGAACGCACCGAGTGTGGCCATCAGCAGGGGATAGCTTATGGCCACACTCGGAGCATTTTGAAAAGATTGCCTTGGGGCCTCAGACATTTTTTTTACAGATCTACTAACTTTTTTTTTTTTTTAACAAAAGAAAGTTAAGTTAAGTTAACCGCTCACACAGAAGGCCTCAAAGAATCCACACGTACACAAGCTACGTACCAGCGAGGGGAGGGTACTATAAAGTTAACCAAATTAACAAAAAATTAGCTTAAAAAAAGGGAAAACCTAAAACATTCACACAAAAAAGTATTTTCTGACAGAAATTCCCTAGTAAAACACCAAAATTAGCACTTAGCTGACAGGAGCTCAAAATCCAGCTGTCACCATGAACACGGCAAACTAGATCTGAGGTCATGTAGGGAGAGCAGGGCATTATGGGTGAGGGGAGGAGCTAGGAGCTCGGATCCATAGCTGGATAAACCATGCCGGTTCGGATCCGATATCGGATCCATACCCACAGGTTGCTGACAAATGAATTCTCCTACTTCAGATCACTGGTTCAGGGAGTTTGGTGATAAATTCTCTCCTTTCCTATACTGCAGTGTGACTAGGATAAGGATGATGCTGCTGCACTGAGACATATATTTGTATAACTACATAAGCACACACACATTATATATATATATATATATATATATATATATATATATATATATATATATATATATATATATATATATATATATACACACACACACACACCCACACATATATATATATATATATATATATATATATATATATATATATATATATATATATATATATATATATATACACATACATACACACACACACAGACATGTATGTGTATTTTATATATATAGATATATATATATATATATATACACACACACACACACACACACACACACGTGTGTGTGTGTGTATATATATATATATATATATATATATATATATATATATACACACACACACACATATATATATATATATATATATATATATACATATATATATATATATATATATATATATAGTTTACCATCAAAATAACAAATGAAGTTTGAGTGAACAGAGGATGTCCAATTACAGTTGGCTGAATCCAGTGTTGCTGTATGGAGCAAGAAAAAAGTTTCCCCAACGGGGTACTTGGCTTTAGTGAAGACTTTGGTTATAAAACTCGAATTCGAAAATTTCAGGAGTCGGCCGACCAGCACTTGTGAACTGCTTCTACTTCGGGCACCGCGCGGCAAGAAAGACTAAAGAAAATGGCGTTGGCTGCTCGTTTTACACCCCTCATGACCTGATGTCATGGAAGAGGAGACAACTGACGCAGGACCCAAGACTTTGGAATTCAGGCCGACTGAGGGCAACCTGCCAGCAGATTACCCAAATGTAATGACTACAACAGTGAAACACGAAGCACATCCTTCATTCTTGCGAGTCTCCAGTACAGCGAATGCACTGTGCACATATGTGGTCGACCTTCTTTACTAGAGATCGTGGTACAGTGTGGATTGGGAAATATACCCTTTTCCCCACTGTAGTACAAACTCGGAGTTGGAATATATAATCTGTGGGGGGTATGGGGAGGCAGGGAGCAATCTTGACGTGATGTGCAAGTGAATATAGAACTGCAGTCTACATATGCCAACAATGGTCAATTCACAACAGCAAGTGTGTTTGCAACATTCTGACCTTTTCAAAATTCCGAAGTCGGGCATATGAGTCGGTCTTTTGATAGGAATTTCTTTTGATGTTCACACATTTGATAGAAAACCATACAGACATATTATATAAGACAAGAATCCACAGACGTACTGTTCAGAAGTCAAAGATATGCACTTGGATAAAATGTAGAAAAGACAAAACCAAGGCGATCACCAAACTGACTATCATAAAAGTCTTCTTTAATAAAAATGAGGACTAAAAACTTGAAATGGCAGGATAAGCACTTTCAGGTTAAACCCTTCTACAGATCTGAAAGTGAAACATTTATGGTTGAAGCTCTCAAATCAAAGTTGCTCCTTTCACAGACTTCCCTTTTGTTATCTAATAAAGTGTCTGCCACCCGAATCTACACCTCTTCAATGTGGATAGGTTCATACTCAGAATCACAATCTTATTGGATATTTCATCTCTTATCCAGCTACTTGTATAATATTATAACAAACTTAATAAATCAAATTACTTCTTTCAGACACTGCCTATTAGTTGACCAATCAGTGTCTTCTGGGTGAATCTACACCTCTTCAATATGGATTGGTCCACACTAAAGTCAAACACCCAACAGAATTGTAGTTCTGTTATCCAACTAATCACACAGTGTGGTAGCAGGATTTACTTTCATTAGACTTAAGATCATAGGTAGAAAGTGTGTATCTTTGACTACCAAATAGTATGTCTGTGGATTCTTGTATTTGTTCTTTGTACTGGGGCGGTGGTACATGGATGAAGATCATGGAAGCAAAATGACCGAGTTGAAACTGGGTTACTGTCCCAGGAAAGAACTGACTATGGATTCCAGTCATACTAGGAAGTTGCTGAAAATTAATGGCAATCCTTTATTGAGGATCACCTTCACTGAACTACAACATGCAACTGATGAACATACTTCGGATATGAAGGACTTTTACTTCAAGGTGAGAGAACTTGAACATTTATATTTTAAATTGAAGAAGCAACAGTGGCAATGTATGCATTTAGTGGCTTGTCTACATTATAAAATTATACCCAGAGGTTTACGCATTCTTTTGATGCCTACATATGGTGAGACGCACTTGAAACTAGTGAACTCAGATGGCAGTTAACATTAGATGCCCTGAACTTTCCAGGTTTGAACGAAGTATGCACAAGTAACTCTATTTCAAAACTTTAACATTATGAAGTCTGATTGATTGGGCATAAAAGAATGTATATAAATTATGTTGCTGTATAAACAAATTTTTATATACATTTGGATTTTTCTATAGATTCGGACGTTTTAAATTTTGGATTTTTATTTTGAACATACAACTTCAAATGTAACTGCTATGAGCATCACTAGCTAGGTTACATTTTGATTTAACAATGGATATCATGTGACTAATAGAGATGTTTTAAACAGTCTGTGTATTTTTAATTCATTGTTCTGATGAAGTTACATTAAATTTAAAACGAAAGCACTAAATCTATTAAATGTGTACTTTTAATGCTCTATTGTGTTTCCTCCCATGTTCATTGGTTATATTGGTGGTTTTGGGTGCCAATGATGATTATCTGGTTTGGAGTTTCATTTCTGTCTTTTTCTAGTTACCAGGTAGTTCATCTCAACACAAACATATAATGGCACCTCCTTCACAATTCCTGCCCTTTCTACACAACATGAATCCAGGAATCTCCACACCTCAATATCTATCCAATGCAACTTTTGTGTATTTTATACTTACAATGTACAGGTCTCCTTTGTATGCTTATTTTTTTATGCAGCTGAACTTTTAACACAGACTTCTGCTTCAGAAAAACACCACTTGCACTGCTCATCACTTCCTCCATTACCTATTTTTTGTGTTTCCATATTCTGTTCTACTTCCACACTTCCCTGTATCATTACTAGCAAGTTACTAGTGTTCTCAACAAATCCTACTTTCTTAGTTGCTCATCATTCTTTTTCCTTAACTGTATCAATTCACTAGACAACATTTTACCATTTTCAAATACTTTGTCAATATTTTAAAAGACACAAGACTTGGTGAGAAAACAGTTGGGCATGAAGGTAATAAATGTTAATTGCGGAACAGCATGAAGAGACAGAATAAAGGAAAGCATCTGATAAATGTGAACAACTGAATAATAGTTGGTCAGGTTTACGATGAATGATGGAGATTTGGGGTTGGAGCTTGTTAAGATCATTAGCAATGCATCTGTGATGCCAGAGAAGAGGCAGAAAGAAATGTTATGAGAACAGAAAGTGATGAGTAGAAGATGGTGCTCTACAGTGTAAGAGGGCGACGTTCAAAAATTCAGCTACATAAAATGTAATAATACAAGGAATTGCAGACACTGGTGATGCTACCACCACAAAAAGGCTAGTTACCAGTGCAATCCTCCAGGGCACATGTGCTAGGACCTCACTTGCTTGGCATTTAATTCTCAGAAGTAAAGGAAACCACCAAAGGTCTCTGGTTGAGAAGCTGTGAACAACTGCACTTTGGGAGTAGTTACCAAATCCACACACGACTCAGACATCCTACAAGACAGCCTGTCCCAAACAATTAAATGCTGCTAGAGCCAATGGACTAAAACGAAATGCCAAAAAATGCATTACTGTATCCTTTGGGCAATTGATCGGAAACTTACCACATTGAGAATGCACCCCCAAGAGCTGACCCAGTAGTTCAGGGATTAGAAACATATGTGGACAGTGACCTATCATGTATTTGATCCAAGTGTGTCCACTGTGGTAAGGATGTTCTTCTATACTGAGCAGCTTATCAGCAGAGGGATAGCTTCCAGACCAAGGATGTCTACTTAAACCTCATCAGGCCAATCAAGTATAATGCCCGTTTGGCATGTACAGTGGATATAAAAAGTGTACACACCCCTATTAAAATGCCAGGTTGTTAAAGCACCTTCTTTATATCACAAAAAAGTATTAGTTTAAGGGTGTGCACATTTATGCAACCAGCTTATTGTACATTTTTTATATTTTTCCCCAACAGATTTATTTTTCAATTGAATTGCACAGGTTATAGGTGGGAAAAGTTTTGAAATTATTTACTGTGGTCTCATTTTTTTCTATCACAAAAACATGGCATTTTAAAGTACAGTTGTGTACACTTACCATAAATGTAGATGTTCGAGTGTATTCACTATTGCAGTCATTACATTTGGGTAATCTGCTGGCAGGTTGCCCTCAGTCGGCCTGATTAACAACATCTTGGATCCTGCGTCGGATGATGTCCCTTCTTCCATGACGTCAGGTCGTCAGGGGTATAAAACATGCAGCTGACACCATTACATCAGTTTTTCTTGCCCCAGATGACAGGTACCCCCCAAATGGAGAGCAAAATAAATAAATAAATATATATATATATATATATATATATATATATATATATATATATATATATATATATATATATATATATATATACATACATACACATATATATATATAGATATATATATATATATATAGATATATATATATAACTAGGCTATCTGCCCTAGGGCATTTACAAGCCTAGCAAGAGTGTGTTTGGCTTTCACCACCCTTCTTAGATTAGTTGACTGTGCCTCTGTATAGTAGGTCACAGAAGATAGCATATTTAAGGTTAGTTTACCGTGCCTCTGTCTAGCAGTGACACAGAAGAGATCCCAGGGGTAAATTTATGATCTCCCATCCAAACGTCAAGATTCTTCTTGAAGAGGGTCATTGAGGGGCTCTGTCTGATATGGATTGGGATTCTGTTCCAGAGTGAGGAGAGCCTCTGGGATTAGATTATACTAGGCTAACTGCCCTTGCAAGCCATTTTAAGCCTAGCCAGTTATCCCTTGTGAGACTCAAACCCTGTACCTTGTGTTTCTAAGGCGAGCACCTTAACCATTAGGCCACCCTCATCTAGATGTGTAGAATAAAAAACACAAAACATATACCTCCAAACAAAAGCAAATACACCAAAAATGCTTTTAAAGATAGTAACAGAAATGAGAGGTATAGTTAGAGAAAAATCAGGGGGCTGGAGGGAGGGTAAAGTACAGTTTTGTACCTACCATAAATGTAGATGTCCGATAGGTATGCATCTGCAGTCATAACATATGGGTTGTCCTGCCTCAGGCAGCCCTTCGATCGGCCGGATTCCAAAGTCTGGGTCTGGCCTCGGCTGATGTCGCACTTCACCCGATGTCATAGCTCCTGGTGTATAAAGGCATCAGCCAATGCCATTTTCCTCAGTGTTTCTTGCCCCAGATGCCAGGTGCCCTCTAGGAAGGCTAAATTTGTATAAAAGTAGAAAATTTCAAACAGTAGAAATCAAAAAGTATATATAGATATATACATACAAACAAATACACCATAATAGATTCCCCCAGCTAGCTAAGAGAGGGGTAAGTACCCTAGGAATACCACAGAGGGGAAGGAGGGTGGGTAATCCTGACTGCAGATGCATACCTATCGGACATCTACATTTATGGTAGGTACAAAACTGTACTATGTCCTTCAAGGATGCATCTGCAGTCATAACATATGGGTAGAATACCATAGCCAAACTGGGGGAGGAGGCCCTAAGATAATGATGGTGTAGTTAAGATCCCTTGTAAAACTGCAGTTGTAAAACCTGCTCGGGATCTGGAGTATAAAGGAAGATTGTAATGCTTGGCAAATGTATGCATGGAGCTCCAAGTAGCAGCTTCTAAAATGTCTTTGGTAGCCACTCCTCGTAGGAAAGCTGTAGTGGTGGCTGTAGCTCTTGTGGAGTGAGGCCTGATATTTTCAGGAGTTGTCTTTCCATGAAATGAGTAGCAGAATCGAATGCAATTTCCTATCCATTTTAAGATTGTCTGTTTTGAAATTGCTTTTCCTTGCACTCCTGTTGCATATGCTACCAGAAGCTGGTCAGTTTTTCTGCTGGCCTTAGTTCTGTCCAGATAGTAGCGCAGTTGTCTGTGTACATCCAAGGTGTGTAGTAGTTTTTGCCCACTGTTCTGTGGGTTAGGGAAGAATGTAGGTAAATGAATAGCTTGGTTCAAGGATACCCTGGATACCACCTTTGGCATAAAAGTAGGATTGGTTCTCAGAGACACTCTATCCTGGTGAAAGATGAGGAAATGCTGCACTGCCATTAATGCCTGTAACTCGGATACCCTTCTTGCTGAAGTGATTGCTAGCAGGAAGGCAGTTTTCCAAGATAAGAACTGTAAGTCTGCTGTTGCTGCTGGTTCAAAAGGGGGAAGTGTTAATTTTTCTAGCACAAAATTGAGATCCCATGCAGGCAGAGGTGGTTTCCTTGGAGGTTTTACATTTTTGATCCCTCTCAAAAATTGTCTGAGGAGAGTATGGGAGAAGACAGGAGGATCCATGTTGTACTCTGCTGAAATTGCTGATGCATGAATCTTAATGGAAGAATAGGACAGGCCATTGTGGAACAGTTCTGCTAAGTATTCTAGGATGTGTGCTAGGTTTGCCAGTGTGACATTTGTTCCCTTTGCTGCACTCCAAATGAGGAATCTCTTCCATTTGGCTGAATATGTTTTCCTTGTGGAGGGTCTGCGAGCCTCCAGGATGATGTCCTTAACCCTCTGAGATAAAACAGGTTGGTTTTGTTTTATGCAATTTTCCAAGCAGTTAGCTGCAGCGTTTTTAAGTTTGGATGCAGGGTCTTGTAGTTGTTCTGCGTTAGAAGTAAAGGACATAGAGGTAGAGGCCATGAGTTCGTCCGAGACATGCTTCTCAGTAGCGGGTACCAATGCTGCCTTGGCCAGTCTGGAGCTATCAGAATTACCTTTGGCTGTTCCTCTCTGATCTTCAGTAGAACTTTGTACATCAATGGGAGAGGTGGAAAGGCATATTACTGTCAGGGCCTTCCAGCTGAAAGAAAGGGAGTCCACCCTCCAGGCTTGTGGGTGGTATACTCTTGAGCAGAATTTCTTCAGTTGGTGGTTGAGTGGGGAGGCGAACAGGTCTATCTCTGGCATTCCCCATTTCTTTGTTATGGTTTTGAAGATGTCTGGATACAGCATCCATTCGTGAGCATCCGTGGTAGTTCTGCTTAAGCTGTCTGCTAGTGAATTCTCTTTTCCTGGTACGAATCTGGCCTGCAGTTGGATGTTGAGATTCAGGCCTAAGTTCCACAGGTCCATTGCCATCCGACATAGAGGGTATGAATGTGTGCCTCCCTGTTTGTTGATGTACCACATGACTGTGGTATTGTCCGTCCTTATCAGCAGGTGTCCTTGCTGGAGGAATGATTTGAATGCCTCAATTGCATGCTTCACTGCCAGCATCTCCTTTAGATTTATGTGTAGATTCAGCTGGTCTTGGGACCATAGGCCTTGGATACACTTGTCTTCCATGTGTGCCCCAGCCTAGGTCTGAGGCATCCGTGGTGATGGTCTGCCTTGGATGTGGTTTGTGGAAAGGCAATCCTCTGTTGATCTGGCAGGCCTGAGCCCACCACAGGAATTCTTTTCTCAGGCATGGAATGATTGGTATCACGGCTTCTAGACTGTGTCTGTGTTGAGACCATACATTCCTTAGGTACCATTGTAATTTTCTCATATGCAGCCTGGCATGTGGGATCAAGATTATGCAGGATGCCATGTAACCCAGGGCCTGCAGGACTTTCCTTGCAGTAAGCGGAGTTTGTCTTGTTAATGCCATGAAGCAGACTGGTAGTTGCTTTTGTTTTTCTTCTGTGAGAAAAGCCATCTGAGTTATTGTGTCCAGTTCTGCACCCAAAAATGTTATCCTTTGGGATGGCACTAGTCTTGACTTTTGTATGATGACTGTGTATCCCAAGGCTTGCAGCAGTTGTATGACATAGGCCAAATCCTTTATTATTTTTGTCTTGTTGTCCGCTTGTATTAGGCAGTCGTCCAGGTATGGGTAGATTTGAATTCCCTGAAGCCTGCAATGTGCAATTACTGATGCCAGGCATTTCGTGAATACTCTGGGCGCAGTAGATAAGCCAAAGGGCAATGCTGAGAATTGATAATGCTCTGATCCTGCAAGAAATCTGAGGTGTCTTCTGCAATCTGGTCGTATAGGGACGTGCAGGTATGCCTCCTTGAGATCTAGAGTCACCAGCCAAGACTCCTTGCCCAACATGGGAAGAAGTTGCTGTAGGGTCAGCATCTTGAATTTTGGAACAATGAGATATGTGTTCAGTGCGGACAAGTCGAGAATAGGCCTCCATTGATTTTCTTTTCTTGGTACAAGGAATAGTCTGGAGTAAAATCCTTGGCCTTGTTCCATAGATGGTACCTTTTCTATTGCTCTCATCCTTAGTAAGCTGATGATTTGTTTTACGGCCTCTGATTTCTGGCTTGGTGGAAGGTTTGGCATTCCTCTCTTTTTTGGTAGAGTGTGGAAGTGAAACCTGTAGCCTTTGTCTATTGCTTGTAAAGTCCATTTGTCTCCTGTAATGCAATGCCAGTTTTTTGAAAATAAAGCTAGCTTTCCGCCCAAGGGTGCTTCCAGTTGTTCCCTGGTAGGCGGAATCAGAGCCAAGTCATTGTGTCTGTCCTGTGGAAGTGGTTGCAGTCGCAGCTGTGGCGGCACTTCTCTGGTTGGCAGGTTGCCACTGGCGACCCTGTAGGCACCCTTGATTGACCTCTGCCTCTTGGGCGTCTATTTCTGCCTCTCTGTGCTCTGGAGGTGTCTGGAAAGGACCAATTCTTTGAAGGCCAATTTCTGCTGAACCTCGGAGGTTGGACCTGCAGAAAATCCTTGACTGTTTGGACAGATTTTGCTTTTTCTTCCACTTTCTTTAGAACCTCCTGTGCAGGGGAGCCAAATAAACTTTGTTTCTCCATAGGGGCATCTAGGAGTTTAGACTTAACATGGTCTGGCAAGGATTGTTCTTTTAGCCAGGCATGCCTTCGAATCACTGCTCCAGTCATAGCTGATCTAAATTGAAGCCTCCAGTGCATCATAGCCGCATTTTAAGAAATGATTACTGACCTGCTGAGAGTTGTGTACCAAATCCTGAAGGGACTTACGGTCTAAAGGTTCAGGAGAGGACAGCTTTTTATTCAGCTGATCTAACAAAAATTCCTGGAACTGTATCATGTGAAATTGACAGTTTAAAGCCCTGACAGAAAGAGTAGCAGATGTATAAACCTTTTTACCCCATCTCTCTAATGCTCTTGATTCTCTTTCAGAGGGTAGGGGTTTTTTGGCAGAGGCAGCTGCAACACCTTTTGGGCCCTGAGAAATGGTTTCTGGGTCTGCAGCATGGGCCTTATACAAGTGGAAGTGAGAATCCGGGACCCTGTAGTATCTGTCAGGTTTGGCAGGGGCTGGGGGAAGAGAATCAGGGGCAGTACTGGCATCATTGTATGCATCATCAACAACTGATAGTACAGGTGGTATGGCTAAAGGCCTATGCTGTGGTAAGTGTAAAAAAGTCCTTAGCCTTTTCCTAGAATCAGAAAAATCCTGACCCTGCCCATTGGAAGTGCTCCCTCATTGAGTGTAGAGTTTCCCCAAATGAAAATTATTCTGGAGGGGAGGCAGAAGGAATGGAGTCTTCTGCATGAGAATCCTCATAAGGTGAGTATGGTCCTTCCTGATGGTCAGATAAATCTGAACCATCCGAGGAATAGTCAGAGGAGAGAGGTTCAGAGGGTTCAGTCCTAGGCCTCTTTTCAGGAGGGGGTTGTGAGGCCCTGTCTGGGTGAGGTTGGGTTCCCCTGATCAGAGAAATAAGGTCCTCAGCAAGGCTGAGAATCTGAGAACTTGAGGTAGGTTTGTGAGAGGGAGCTTTTGTAGGTAAGGCCTTGGAAAGTTTAGCTGCTTTAGCCCTGGAAAAGGCCTTGATAGACATAAAAGCAGGGGGTCTAGCTGCCCCACGTGCAGGAGTAGAGATGTCCAACGGAATGGTGTCGGACAAATCTTGAGTGCTTGCTTCTTCAGTAGAATTTCTGTAGCAGACTCAGCCGGGGCCTGTGTGGCCTCGGTTGTTGGAGGCATGCTTTCGGCCAAAGGGAGAACAGAGGTCTCGGTTTCAGCCGAAACCGAGACACTCGCGGTAGGCCTAACCATAGTTTCAGCCGAAACCGCGGGCCGCGAGTGTCGGTCCTTTTCCTTGCGTTTTTTAGCTAAATGTGTAGTCGGAGTCTCCGATGGCATTTTATATGCAAAAGCGGAGCCAAAAACCTCTTCAGCAAACTCTGACCGACGTCTAAGTGTCCGTCGGTTGACGGAAGCACAGGGTCAACAAGCTGATACGTCGTGGTCTGGGCCTAAGCAAGGAAGGCAGTATGAGTGGAAATCCTTATGAGGTATTTGTTTCCCACAAGTTAAACAATTATTTACTTTGTCTGACATCGGCTGAGGCAAGAAAAAGTCCCCAACGGGGTACTTAGCTTTTTTAGAAGTCTTCGGTAGCTGAAATCTCTGGATCTGACCGACCGGCACTTGCAAACAGCTTCTGCTTCGGGCACCGCGCGGCAAGAAAGACTGAGGAAAATGGCGTCGGCTGATGCCTTTATACCCCAGAAGCTATGACGTCGAGTGAAGTGAGACATCAGCCGAGGCCAGACCCAGACTTTGGAATCCGGCCGACCGAAGGGCTGCCTGAGGCAGGACAACCCATATGTTATGACTGCAGATGCATCCTTGAAGGACATCCAGGACTGCAACAGTGAATACACTCGAACATCTACATTTATGTTAAGTGCACACAACTGTACTACGTTCTTCGTGTTTCACTGTTGCAGTCATTACATTTGGGTAGAATCCCAAAGGTATGGTTGGGAGGATGGATTTATATACCATTAGGTGCAGTTATAAGGCCCTGCAGGACAGCAGTGGCAAAGCCTGCTCTGGATTTAGAGAACAGAGGTAAATGGTAATGTTTGATGAACATATGAACTGAGCTCCAGGTAGCAGCTTCTAGAATGTCTCTGGTAGGAACCCCTCTGAGAAAGTCTGCAAAAGTAGATGCAGCCCTGGTAGAATGAGATCTGATCCCCTTGGGGGCAGGTTTACCATGGTGCATATAGCAGAAAAGTACAGTTTTGTACCTACCATAAATGTAGATGTTAGAGTGTAGACACTGCTGCAGTCATTACACCTGGGTTATCCTGCCATCAGGCGGTCCTGCAGTCGGCCAGAGTTCCAAAGTCTTGGTCCGGCGTCGGTTGCTGTCGCCTCCTCCCTGATGTCAGTGCGACAGGGGTATAGAAGCCATTTTCTTCAGTTTTTCTTGCCCCAGATGTCAGGTGCCTCTAAATATGTAGGCAATTCCAATTACTAATAAAACATTCATAAGAAAAGCAAAAAAACAACTTACAGCTACCAGCAAATACTCCCCATAGGTAGTAAGGGTAGAAGACATAGGTACGTACCAGCCAGTAAGAGGGGAAGGAGGGAGGGTAACCTGGACTGCAGCAGTGTCTACACTCGAACATCTACATTTATGGTAGGTACAAAACTGTACTATGTTCCTCGTGTTACACTGCTGCAGTCATTACACTTGGGTAGAATCCCAAAGCTGAGGAAGGGTGGCTGGTCCTATAAGGCATTAGGGGTGGCTATAAGGCCCTGCAGCACTGCAGTGGCGAAGCCAGCTCTGGATTTAGAGTATAAAGGCAGATGGTAATGCTTAGTGAAGGTGTGTACAGAACTCCAAGTTGCTGCTTCCAAAATATCCTTGGTAGGTACTCCCCTGAGGTAGGCAGTTGAAGTGGCTGTTGCCCTGGTGGAGTGAGATCTAATGCTGCTAGGTACAGGTTTTCCATGGTATGTGTAGCAGAAACGTATACAATGTCCTATCCATTTTGAAATAGTCTGTTTTGAAATGGCTTTTCCCTGTGCTCCTGCAGCATATGATACCAATAATTGCTCAGATTTTCTGAAAGCTATGGTTTTGTCCAAGTAGAAGCGTAACTGCCTCTGTGAATGTCCAAAAAGTGCAGTAGTCTCTCCCCTTTATTCTGTGGTTTAGGATAAAAAGTTGGCAGGTGAATAGTTTGGTTTAGAGCCACACTGGATACCACCTTTGGCATAAAAGTAGGGTTAGTTCGTAAAGACACCCTGTCCTGGTGGAAAATGAGGAAAGGTTCCACTGCCATTAGAGCCTGTAATTCTGAAACTCTTTGTGCTGATGTTACTGCCAGGAGCAGAGCAGTTTTCCAAGAGATATATTTTAATTCTGCTGTGTTGGCTGGCTCAAAAGGAGGTAAAGTTAGCTTCTCCAAAACAAAGTTGAGGTCCCAAGTTGGAGTAGGGGCTCTACGGGGCGGTCTTATGTTTTTAGCCCCTCTGAGCTACTGTTTTAACAGAGGATTAGAGAAATTTGGTGGATCTGTGTTGTAATGAGCAGAGATAGCAAAGGTGTGGATCTTGATGGATGAGAAGGAGAGTCCTTTGTCCAGCATCTCAGTTAAGTATTGTAGTATCTGAGGAATGTTTGGTACAAGAGGGTCAAGGCTGTGAACTTGGTTCCAGGCACAGAATCTCTTCCATTTATCCGAATAGGCTTTCCTGGTACTAGGCCTTCTGGCCTCCAGAATGACATCCATAACAGCTTTGGGGAGAGGCATTGCTTGCTTGACTAAGGAATCCTCCATGCAGCTAGGTTTAAGGTCTTTAGCTGGCTGTGTAGTATTTGTTTGTTTTGCTGAGTCAACAGATGTGGGATCTGAGGCAAAATCCAGGGTGGTTCTTGTGCTAAGCTCCTTAAGATTGGGTACCAGTGCTGGCGTGGCCAGTCTGGTGCAATCAGGATAATTTTTGGCTCTTCCTGCCTGGCTTTTATGAGTACCTTTGGCAGGAGAGGTAGTGGTGGGAAAGCATATACTTATAGGTTCTTCCAGCTGAATGAGAGGGCATCCACTTTCCATGCTTGTGGATGGTAACTCCTTGTGCAGAATTTTTGTAGCTGGCAGTTTATTGGGGATGCAAACAGATCTATGTCCGGGCTCCACCACTTCTGTGTTATCATTCTGAATATTAATGGATTCAACTCCCATCCGTGGGGATCCATGATGTTTCTGCTTAAGTCGTTTACCAGTGTGTTTTTCTCTCCTGGCAGGAATTGCACTTGCAGATGAACTTGAAGGTTTATAGCTGTGTTCCATAAGGTCATAGTTTGTCTGCATAGGGGGTAGGAGTGAGTCCCCCCTTGCTTGTTTATGTACCACATAACTGTGGTGTTTTCTGTCTTTAGGAGTAGTTGTCCTGGATGCAGCAGGTCCTTGAAAGCTATAATCACATTTTGTACAGCTAGCATCTCTTTTTGATTGATGTGAAGATGCCTTTGTTCTGCGCTCCACGTGCCCTGAATACATTTGCCTGCCATGTGTGCTCCCCAGGCGTAATCCAATGCATCTGTTGTCAGTGTTTGCCTGGCTGTGGGTTGTGTAAAAGGCTGTCTCTTGTTGAGGTGACAAGCTTGAGCCCACCACTGAAACTCCTGTTGAAGGCAAGGGATCAGTGGTATAACTGTTTCCAAACTTTGACAGTGTTGAGACCATATATTCTTTAGGTACCATTGTAGTTTCCTCATATGCAGTCTGGCATATGGAATTAGTAGTATGCAGGATGCCATGTAACCCAAGGCCTGCAGAATTTTTCTTGCAGAGAGCTGGGTCTTTGTTGCCATCAATTGAAAGTATTGAGTCAGTTGTCCTTGTTTGTCTGGCGTGAGATAAGCCATCTGGGCTGTTGTGTTCAAGCTGGCACCAAGGAATATAATCTCTTGTGAGGGCACTAGTTTCTTTTCATTTACTGCGTACCCCAGGCAACTTAATAACTTTTTTACAAATGCCAGATGCTTTAGAAGAGTGTCCTTGCTCTCTGCTTGAATCAGGCAGTCCTCCAGGTACGGATAAATTTGAATTCCTTTCTGTCTGCAAAATGCAATTACTGGTGCCAGGCACTTTGTGAAGACCCTGGGCGCAGTAGATAAGCCAAAGGGCAGTGCAGAGAATTGGTAGTGCATTGAACCAGCTATGAATCTGAGGTATCTTCTGCAGTTTTGTCTGACAGGGACATGCAGGTATGCCTCTTTGAGGTCCAAAGTCACGAGCCAAGCTTTCTTGCCCAGCATGGGAAGAAGCTGCTGTAATGTCAACATTTTGAATTTCTGAACATCCAGGTAAGTGTTTAGAGATGAAAGATCCAGAATGGGCCACCAGGTTTTGTCCTTTCTGGGTACCAGAAAGAGTCTTGAGTAAAATCCTTGTCCTTGCTCCTGTGATGGTACCTTTTGAATAGCTCTCATATCCATGAGTGCTGTAATTTGTTTTTGAGCCTCTGCCCAATGATTTGGTGGCAGATTTGGCATTCCTTTTAACCTTGGCAAAGTGTGAAAGTAGAACCTGTAACCTTGAAATACAATGTTGAGAACCCATTTGTCTTTGGTGATCATTTGCCAATTGTGGTAGAAGAGTGCCAGTTTTCCTCCCAAGGGGGCTGCCAAGACGGATTTGTTTGGCAGCTGTAGTGGGAAGTCATTGGAGCTGCTTTTTATACGGTTGCTGCCTGTCTTCCCCTTCTTTCTGGCATGATGCAACCCATTGTCGAGGCCTGTAAGGACCTTGTGTTTGACCTCTACCTCTTGGATGTCTGTATCTTCCCCTTTGAGGTCTGTCTGTAATTGGAAAGGACCAATTCTTAGTTGGCCAGTTTCTGCTAAATCTAGGAGGCTGAACCTGTAAGAAATCCTTCACCGTTTGCATAGATTTTGCCTTGTCCTCCATTTTCTTTAGTACCTCTTATGCCTTAACTCCAAATAGCACATCCTGCTGTAAAGGTGCATCCAATAATTTCGCTGTAACATGATCTGGTAACTTATATTCTTTTAACCAAGCATGTCTTCTAATAACAGAGCCTGTAACTGCAGCTCTGCAGGAGGCCTCTAGAGAATCAAAACCACATTGCAAAGTATGCTTTCCCACTTGTTCAGCTGCATGCAATAAATCCTGCATTTCTTTAAAATTAGGAGGATCTGATTCTGGAAGCATTTTTTGTTTTAACTGAGACAGTAAAAATTGCTGATATTTTAGCATGTGAAACTGGCAATTTAAAGCTCTCATTGTTAAAGTTGCAGACGTATATACTTTCTTTCCCCACCTGTCTAATGCTCTGGAATCTCTGTCAGAGGGAACTGGATTCTTGGCTGATGAGGCCTTAACTCCTTTGAGTCCCTGAGAAATTGTTTCAGGGTCAGCGACAGGGCTTTTATACAGAAATTTATGTGAGTCAGGGACTCTGTAGTATCTGTCAGGTTTAACAGGGGCTGGAGATAAGGAATCAGGATTTAAGCTGGATTCAGTATACACATCATTGACAATATGCAACACTGGCAGAATAGCAAGGGGTCTGTGTTGAGGTAATAAAAGGAAGTCTCTGAGCCTTTTCTTGGATTCTGAGTAATCCGGGCCTTCCCAGTGGAAATGCTCCCTCATGGTATGTAGGGTTTCCCCAAAGGAGTAGTCCTCAGGTGGTGAGGCTGATGGAATTGATTCCTCAGCATCAGAATCCTCATAAGGGGGTAAAGAGTATCCTAAGTCTGAGGATGAATCAGAAGATATGGACACCTGGTCGGATGAGTCATAGTCTGCATCCTGTCTAGGCCTTTTATCAGGAGGGGGATGGGACCTCCTGATCAGAGTAATTAGGTCTTCGGCCATTTTGAGCATTTGTTTCTTAGGCATGGAAGCCTGTCCTGGAGAATGCTGAATTTGTTTCTTTGACTTTAAAGGAGGCTTAGACTTAGCTGAGGGCTTAATGCTTAACTGAGTAGGTCTGAAGACACCCTCTGTAGCTGTGGGTTGCTCAGCTACTCCGGATCCCTCTGAAAGGTTAGTCTCGGTAAGTTGAAGAGCTTGTGCGTCCAAAGGCCCAGCCATCTCCACGTGGGAGTCAGAGGCGGCTTGTGGTTCTACAGAAGCGGTCGTCAGGGGCTGCGAAGGCACCTCGCTGAAAACCGGACAACCAGCGACTGGCCTAGGAGAGGCTTCGTTGTCAGTTTTGGGCCGCGGATGCCTATCCTTGTCTTTGCACTTTTTGTGTATTCCGGTCGTCGGAAGTTCCGATGGCATGGTATAATTGAATTTTCTACCAAAATAATGTCGGGCAAAGTCAAACCGACGTTCAATAGTGCGCTTGTTAAACCTAGCACAAAACCGACAACCAGTAACGTCATGGTCAGGGCCTAGGCATGGGATACATTAGAAATGGAAATCCTTATGAGGTATTTGCTTCCCACAAGAAATACAGTTATTAACTTTTACTGACATCGGTCTGAGGCAAGAAAAAGTTTCCCCAACGGGGTACTTAGCTTTGTAGAAGACCTCGGTTCTGGATTCGGAATGAAAATCTCAGGAGACGGCCGATTGGCACTTGTGAATTGTGAACTGCTTTTGCTTCGGGCACTGCGCGGCAAGAAAGACTGAAGAAAATGGTGTTTGCTGCATCTTATATACCCCTGACGCACTGCCGTCAGGGAGGAGGTGACAGCAACCGACGCCAGACCTAGACTTTGGAACTCTGGCCGACTGCGGGACCGCCTGACTGCAGGATAACCCAAGTGTAATGACTGCAGCAGTGTAACACAATGAATATTGAATACAATGGCTTATCCATTTGGAAATAGTCTGCTTTGAAATAGCCTTTCCCTCTGCCCCTGCAGCAAATGCTACCAGTAAATGTTCAGATTTTCTTACAGATTTTGTCCTGTTTAAGTAGAAT
The DNA here is from genome assembly GCF_019279795.1 of Protopterus annectens. NCBI lineage: Eukaryota > Metazoa > Chordata > Ceratodontiformes > Protopteridae > Protopterus > Protopterus annectens. Next base: position 464,781,518 of record NC_056727.1, read on the forward strand.
CTTAGTTGTCTGTGTACATCCAATGAATGCAGAATCCGCTCACCATTGTTCTGTGGATTTGGGAAGAAAGTTGGCAGATGAATGGTCTGACTGAGGGCCACACCAGATACCACTTTAGGCATAAAGGATGGATTGGTCCTGAGAGCCACCCTGTCCCGGTAAAAATAATGAAAGGCTCCACTGCCATAACAGCCTGTAGTTCTGAAATCCTTCTAGCTGAAGTAACTGCTAAAAGAAACGCTGTTTTCCAAGAGAGAAATTTTAGGTCTGCAGTACCAGCTAGCTCAAAAGTAGGTAGAGTAAGGGTTTCCAAAACAAAATTGAGGTCCCATGCAGGAGTTGGTGCTCTCCTGGGAGGTCTTACATTTTTGGCCCCTCTGAGATACTGCTTTAGTAGAGGATGAGAAAAGAGGGGAGGCTCTGTGTTGTAATGAGTTGAAATAGTACAGGCATGGATTTTTATGGAAGAAAAAGATAGGCCCTTGTGAAGCATCTCAGTTAAGTATTGCAGAATCTGAGGAATATTGGGCATTGCCGTGCTTATTCCTTGTGCTTGGTTCCAGGCACAGAGAAACTTTTCCATTTGTCAGCATAAGATTTTCTAGTACTAGGCCTTCTAGCCTCAAAAATGACATCCATCACAGGTTTGCTGAGAGATGTAACTGGTGAATTTAGTTGATTAGCCATGCTGCAAGATTCAGAGTTGGGAGCTGAGTGTGCAGAATTTGATAGTTCTGCTGAAACAGTAGGTAAGGTGTCTGAGGCAGGTACCACGGAGGAAGGTGCGACATATTGCACAGGAGTGGGTACCAGTGTTGGCGAGGCCAGTCTGGAGCAATCAGAATCATTTTTGGTTTTTCCTGTCTGGCTTTTAATAAGACCTTGGAGAGCAGAGGCAGAGGGGGAAAGGCATAGACTGATAGGTTTTTCCAGCTGAAGGATAGGGCATCCACTTTCCAAGCTTTTTTGTGATGAATTCTTGTGCATAATTTGTCCAACTGATAGTTTTGGGGTGAGGCAGAAAACATGTCTGGGCTCCCCCATTTGAGTGTCAACATGCTGAGGATTTGTGGATCCAGTTTCCATTCGTGTGGGTCCGTAAGATTTCTGCTTAGTTCGTCTGCCAGAGTATTTTGCTATCCTGGCAGGAATTGAGCTTGTAGATGTATTTGATAAGCCAACGCAGTGTTCCACAATACCATGGCTAGTCTGCAAAGGGGGTAGGAATGGGTCACCCCCTGCCTGCATATGTACCACATGACTGTGGTGTTGTCGGTCTTTATCAGTAGTTGTCCTGGATGAAGATAGTCCTTGAAGGCTGTCAGAGCATTCTGTACAGCTAGCATCTCTTTCTGATTGATATGTAGGTACATTTGATTTGGGCTCCACTGGCCCTGAATGCATCTCCCTGCCAGATGCGCCCCCAAGCATAATCTGATGCGTCTGTTGTCAGGGTTTGGGCGGCAGGGAGTGGAATGAATGACAGCCCCTTGTTTTGGTGGCAGGCCTCTGCCCACCATAGGAACTCCATTTGCAGGCAAGGAATAATAGGAATCATTGTTTCCAGGCTGTGACAATGTTGACCCCATAAGCTTTTTAGGTACCACTGAAGTTTCCTCATATGCAGTTTTGCATATGGAATTAGAAGAATGCAGGAGGCCATGAACCTCAAGGCCTGCAGAATTTGTCTTGCAGATAGCTGGGTTTTTGTGGCCATCTGTTGAAGTACGTTATCAATTGAAGTTGTTTTTCTGGCGTAAGGCAAGTCATCTGGGCAGTTGTATTCAAGCTTGCACCCAAGAATGCAATTATTTGAGAGGGTACCAGTTGTGATTTCTTTTCGTTTATGGTATACCCTAGACAAGTTAGAAGCCTTTTTACAAACGCCAGATGTTTTAGAAGAGTGTCCTTGTTTTCTGCCTGAATTAGAGAATCGTCTAGGTTTGGATAAATTTGAATATTTCTTTGCCTGCAAAATGCAATTACTGGTGCCAAGCACTTTGTGAAGACCCTGGGCGCGGTAGATAAGCCAAAGGGCAGTGCAGAGAACTGGTAATGCCAATAGCCTGCTTTGAAGCGGAGGTATCTTCTGCAAGATTCCCCGATTGGGATATGCAGGTAAGCCTCTTTTAAGTCTAGAGTTACCAACCAGGCATCCTTGCCTAGCATAGGTAGTAACTGTTGGAGAGTCGGCATCTTGAATTTTGGAATGTCCAGAAATGTATTTAGAATGGATAAGTCCAGAACTGGATACCACAATTTGCCTTTTCTGGGTACCAGGAAAAGTCTAGAATAAAAACCTTGTCCCTTTTCCTTTTCTGGTACTGGTTGAATAGCCCCCATATTCATGAGGGACATAATTTGTTTCTAGGCCTCTGACACCGATTTGGAGGCAGATCTGTCCATCCGTTTGGGATTGGCAATGTGTGGAAATGAAATCTGTATCCCTGGGATACTATATTTAAAACCCATTTGTCCTGGGTAATCAGTTGCCAGTTTCGTGCATGAAGTGCCAGTTTCCCCCCCAAAGTGGCGGCCAAAAGATGAGCGCTTGGTGATTGCAGTGGAAAGTCATTGAGACTGTTTACCGTAGGAAGGTGCCTTGTTACTTCCAGATTTGGAGGTGGAGGCACCTCATTGGTTTGTTCTATAAGTTCCTTGTGACTGAATCCTGGAGCCTTTGGAATGTCTGGGTTTAACCTGAGCGGCTCTAGTGGGTACTGGAAAGGACCAGTTCTTAGTAGGCCAGTGCCTAATGAACCTGGGTGGCTGCACTTGTAGGAAATCTTTCACAGCTTGCATAGATTTAGCTTTATCCTCCATCATTTCAAAACTTCTTCAGCCTTATTACCAAATAGACTGTCCTGTTGCAAAGCACCATCCAACACTTTTGCTTTAACATGGTCAGGCACATTTTGCTCCTTAAGCCAAGCATGCCTTCTTATTACAGATCCAGTTACAGCAGCCCTGCAAGAGGCCTCCAAGGAATCAAAACCACATTGCAAAGTATGTTTGCCAACTTGTTCAGCTGAATGCAATAATTCCTGCAACTCTTTATTTTCCACACAGTCAGAAATCAACATAATTTTCTGTTTAAGTAAACCCATGACATGCTGTTGGTATTTAAGCATATGAAATTGACAGTTTAAAGCCCTGATTGCCAAGGTTGCAGACGTGTAAACCTCCTTACCCCATCTATCCAGCGCCCTGGAATCTCTATCAGAAGGGGTAGGATTCTTAGCAGTAGAAGCCTTTACGCCCTTGGGACACTGAGAAATGGTTTCAGGGTCAGCAGTAGAGTTTTTAAAAAGGAATATGTGGGAGTCAGGAACCCTGTAGTATCTGTCTGGCTTACTAGGATCTGGGGGCAGGGAATCAGGAGCCATACTGGACTCTGAAAAAACATCATCAACAATGTCGAGAACAGGAGGTACAGCCAAAAGCCTATGCTGAGGAAGAAGAAAATCCCCAAGTCTCTTTTTAGATTCTAAGAAATTCTGACTCTCCCAGTGAAAGTGTTCACTTAAGGTATGCAACGTTTCTCCAAAAGAAAAATCCTCAGGAGGAGAAGCAGAAGGGATGGAATCTTCTGCATCAGAGTCCTCATAAGCGGGAATAGATAATTCCTGATCAGAAGAGGAATCAGAAGAAACAGAAATCTGATCTGAAGATTCATAGTCAGTGCCTTGCCTAGGCCTCTTAGCCGGATGGGGATGGGTACCCCGATCAAGGTAATTAAATCCTCAGCCATCTTGATCAATTGTTTTTTAGGCATTGGGGCCTGTATACGTGGCCTAAGCATCGTTTTTTTAGACATAGAAGTAGTTTTTGGCCTTAGTTTTGAAGATGGCGTTGGTCTAATATACAAATCTTTAAGCCTGAAAACACCCTCAGAAGCCGGTGCCTGCTCAGCGGCTCCGGACCCATCCAGGGTAGAGACATCCGCAGGTTCAATACTTAAAGTATCTCGTGGCATACCGGACTCAGAATGGGTCTCAGTAGAGGCCTACGAATCAAAAGTAGTGGGTATTAGGGGCTGCGAAATCACCTCACTGAGTACCGGCGAAGGTGACTGGCTTAGGAGAAGCTTAGTCGTCGGTTTTGGACCTCGACAGTGTCTTTTTTCTTTGCATTTTTTTAGAGATTCCAGTAGTCGGATTGCTAACAGATGACATTTCTGGATAGTTAAATTTCGAGCCAAAATATTTAGAAGCAAAAATATACAGACGTTTAATAGTGCGTTGATTAAATTTAGGACAAAACCGACAGCAAGGCACGTTGTGGTCAGGGCTTAGGTAAGGAATACAGTACAAATGAAAATCCTTATGAGGTATTTGCTTCCCACAAGTAATACAATTATTAACTTTTACCGACATCGGTAAGGAGCAAGAAAAAGTTTCCCCAAATGGGGTACTTAGCTTTTAGTTGAAGACTTTGGTTCTGAAACTCGAAAACGAAAATTTCAGGAGTCGGCCGACTGGCACTTGCGAACTGCTTCTGCTTCGGGCACCGCGCGGCAAGAAAGACTGATGCAATGGCATCGGCTGCATGTTTTATACCCCTGACGACCTAACGTCAAGGAAGAAGGGACAGCAACCAACGCAGGACCCAAGACTTTGTTAATCAGGCCAACTGAGGGCAACCTGCCAGCAGATTACCCAATTGTAATGACTGCAACAGTGAAACACGAAGAACATCAGGGGTGTGTACACTTTTTATATCCACTGTATGTATTAAAGCACTTGCAACAACCTGAGCACCCTAAGAGAGATTTGTCACAGAGAAAACCGGGCCTAAAAAATTTGTCCTACATGAGTTTTAAAGCACTGACATTATACTTAGTCTCTTACTGACTGCTGAAAGGGAACCTGTGTCTAGCATATAAAGCATCCTCTGATCCAGTACTGATGGACTATACATCTGAAAGGCAAATGGTACCAGAAATACTGAATCCTGGGATCAGAACTTTTTTCTGCAACATAAACAGACTGGTATGGAGGGAACAGACTTTCCCTCCGCGTAAACAAAGCTCACCCCTGATCCTATTCAAGTGCATTCTGGATCTATGGATGGGCAACACGAAATTTACCCCAGGGCTACCTCATGTATCACTAATGAGCAGAGGTACAGGCAGTTAACTAAATGTCTCTATCCTCCAGCAGGGTCCACCATAAATTCTCTACTGTATGACCCCGGAAATAATCACCAACTTATGGGTAGTATACTAATATAGATCTGAGGAAAGAACAGGGTGATATTTTTAATACCAAATGGGGTAAACAGCTAGGCTTAAAATGGCCCACAAGGGCCCACCAAAAATTCTCTACGGTATTACCCCGGAAATCATCACTATCTTATGGGTAGTATATTAATATAGATCTGCGGAAAGAACAGGGTGATATTTTTAATACCAAATGGGGTAAACAGCTAGGCTTAAAATGGCCTGCAATGGCAGATAGGTAGGCTAAGTGAAATGAATATGAATCATCTCATCACGGATTCACAGAATTACCGGTGATCCTTTATTCTTGTACAACTATCTCAAGATCATATACTGAATCAAAATTCAGCAATAAAACAGACTTGTTTTATGTCACTGCAGTTTAAAATGGCAAAAATATATTCCCCAACAGATTCTGATTTACTCTGTGCTGCATCTGGAAACGTCTTAAATCAGCTAGTTTAAGTATCAAGAGATTGTGCTCACAACCTTTATATTAGGCTTATATAATGAGGATTGCCAACAAAATAATAATCAGATGATTAAAACACATTTAGATTGCAGACAAACACCAGACAGTCAAAAGGGTTATTAACCCTTTCTCTGTCCTTACAAACCTCATGCTTACATCTGTTTGTACCTTCTAAATCTGACTTTCTTGTGAGACTCAGTCTTAGACATTTTATGTTTCGAATTACATTTTTCAGAAAGGCACAAGTATGCATATAGCTGCTGATCATCACTGGATTTATAATATAAATTTTTGAATTTTATTATATTTGCTAGAATTGTGTGTGTCTGAACTGTAGTGTTACCTTACATATTTCACATATACCATGAGTGTTGCACCACTGTAACCTATGCCCGTGAATACTTGTGTGATTTTACTGCATCTTTTCCCCTTAGGTCCCGTCTGAAAATGGGACCTGCCCACTAGCACTAACCCAGTCAAAAGACGACTACCAGTCAATAAATATACTCTAAATGGTGGCAATCCAAACCAAGTACCATCAACATATGACTGGATATCTAAGTATCAGACACCCACACAGCAATACCACTTGGCAGGTAATCTTGATAACTTGTGAAAATGCCCATCACTTCTGCATTACAGCATGCAAATGCAGGCAAGCGCACACTTTAAACTTTGCTGTAGCTTACAAGAGGACAAAAAGGCCAGACTATACCACAGAATAAGCAGATAACAGTGGTCAGACATTCCCTATATAATCGACATGTACAATTTAACTTTGGAGGACCTATCATCCCTAATACTGTGTTCTGCCAAGGTTGACAAGTTTATGTGTAAGTGTTGGGAGGGTGGCCTAATGGTTAAGGTGTTTGCCTTACAAACACAAGGTACAAGGTTTGAGTATCACAAGGGATAATTGGCTAGGCTTAAAATGGCTCGCAAGGGCAGTTAGCCTAGTACTAATCTATGAACCTAAATGCAAGGAACGACACAAATTGTTGACCAAATAATTCACAGACTAACACACCAAGAATGCTTCAGTTTAATTTTAGAAACCAGTTAATTCTCCCAAAGAATAAGTGCAACATTTACCTCTGTATTTCTTTGAGACTTTCTTCCCACTGAGCATACTTTATCCAATTACTTATAACAGTCCGATTTTTCCTTATATTGTCTTCAAATGTCTACAGCAGAAAAAAAAATAGATTAAAACATGCAGACATTATCTCCTTTGAAAACAATGAGTATGTAAGAATATGTACTTCAGGTTTAGACTGAAGCTTATTATTACACTATGAATTATGAATTATAGCTATTTAAACCATGTGTAAAATAAAGTTTGTATTAGCCTAGAAGTAGCATACAATGGCATACATTTCTGCACATAAAACACTTCTACAAAATCATTTTTTTAACAGTTTAAGGAGCAGACTACGAAGTCCCCGATGTACAGACACCAAGAAATAAGACTTTCACAAAAATGCAAGAAGTACTATTATACTGACAGAATGCTTGTATTTTTTTGTCAAAAACAAAGAAACAAATCTCAATAAATGGAGAAAAGAAGAGGAAAAACAGAAAAATACTAAACAGCAGGCAAGGAAGTACAGCTATGTAATAAACTTACTATAGCAGCAGATGTTCGAATAGATCACTTGCAGTAGCCTATAGCTATATGGGACATATCCTGCCAAAGACTGGAAGTCGACCCAGTGTATGCAAACTTTGGGATACCCTCTACATGCACCATATGTCTGAGGGAGCTGTTGAGTGCGCTGGTATAAAATCAGTCATACGAGCAACAAAATTCAGAGCTTTCTTATCAATGAATATTTCAGTCAGACTTGTTTTTTGTTGCTTCTTCAGTGGTGCGGCTGTCAGCTTGGTCAATCTTTTGGGCAGGTAAGTACCTAGGGATTTTCCTTCCATTTTTCTGAGAAAGTTATTTATTGTTGCATATGTCTAGAATAGGAAAGTATCTATGTGGAAGACAAATCCCTACAAAGACTTCCACACAGCTAGCTTACTTTGTTTAGGGAAGATGAATGACATCTGCTTGAGCAGTATTTACTTATCTTTTATGTTGAAAACTATTAAATGTTAAGGGAGCTGAGCAAACTTCTGTCTCAAGAACCAGTAGCTTAAAGCCTTAGCAAAAGTGACTATGAACTTCTTTTACCACAGACATCCTCCATCTTGCTACTCAGAAAAGGAAGATATTTAGAGAGGTGACTGCAGCAGCTTCTCCTTCACCCTCACTACCCTCAGGCCCTCAAAATATAACCTTGTTGTGACCCTTTCAGAGTACTCAGACTGCCCATCTCCCCATTCTGACCCCACTGGTGCTGCTCCTAGGGATGTCAGTAATAGTTGGGTGTCAAGTGTGTCTTCAAGGGCCGGAAGTATCAAAGTAGCAACAGTGATCTAATGGTGGACATTAAGTATGCCCATTTTTTATGGTGAACATTCAGTATGCCCATTTTTTTACACATCTTTTGCAAATTTCATCTGGCTGCACCTTACTTTCTTATTCCAAAGTTTGTCTCAATCCTCTCTCACTTTTAAACTGCTTCACATTATTTAAGCCCATCACAATAATATAATCGGTAAATCGTTACTTATGAGCTTAACACAAATACAGGAAAGTTAGATGAATTCTGCTGCCTAGAAAAGTTGTTTTCTCATGAAATGCCCTTTTTCTAATTGAATGCAGTAGTACTATGTCTAGTTATGAGCATGCAGCCTTTCCTTTGAAGAGTGATTCCATTTACTAGCGCCCTTTGTCCTCTGTTGATCTATCCAAAAGACCATCAGTGCTGCTCTTAGCACTCGCTTCAAGTTTTTTATTTCTAATAATTTGTTCGGTACTTTATCTGCCTACTATCGTTCTTGAAATATGCCTGTTTTACATGCCTTGGCTGTGTAGCTAAACAGAGATTCTCTACTGCATTGACTATTTTTCATTTTTACAAAATGCATCCTTGTTAGGACAATCATTTGCCAAAAGGCAAATCATTTTATGGAAAATGGTCACAGTGAAAGAACATGCAGTACGTGTCTACTAACATGGAAAAGTATGTTTTGTTTTCATGGGAATCTGAACATTTATCCTAGTTCCTTAACTGTCATAAGCTGAAGGCACCATGCCCGTCCATCTGCTATTGAACAAATGGCTTTCTAGTATTAGTACACACAAGGAAAACTGCCTCTCACAGTACTTCTCTTCTATCAGAAAGATAGATCTGTATCAGAGATATAAGCATTTAGGGCTATCAGAAAGATACACTGCAGATTCTTGCTTTTACTATTCATTTGTACACTAACAAATTATTTCTAACATAACTGCATTAAAAATGAAAAAACAAATGTCACCATTTTCATTCACCTCATTAAAATCCTCTCTCCAGAAATGATGGCCTGCCACAGATATACCATTATCCCACTACAGTGGAGAGCAACTGCAGATTTGTTCAAACAGTTTGGGGCAATACCTTGACCGTCCCTATTGTTAACAGCCCATAAGAGAGGCAGGATAAAGACAACAGGGTGTGTGTGCATGTAATATTTTAACATGCAATTAAAATGTTTTAAACAAACATCTGTGTGCCCATGCACCACTTTTTTGTTTTACTTCCACACATACCTGAAGAAAAGTATCTGAACGCACAAAACTACTGCTTCTTGTACTATTAAACTGAAAAAAAAATAAAATGTCCCAGTAAATCTAATGTTACCTCTTTCAGCATTTTGTTTTATAACTGCTGATTAAAGCAGATTTTTGTTCTTATACAGCCTTTGGCCATTTACAACCATGTAAGATATAGTTAGAAGTTCTGCTGTAAATATATGGCTACTTTGTTAAATTAAACAATAAAAATAACAGAAATTAGTTTTAGTTACAAAAATATAATTTATTTTCAGAAAGATGTGCTTTTAAAATAGATAAGCAAATATTAACTGTATAAGAATTACAAATAATAAAAGATCTTCCCTGACCAATCACTGGAACAATTAATTGAAACACTTGTGTTTACCCAACTTCTCCTTTTCTGCAGTTGGACTTTCTAAGCTACCCCTCTTTTGCTGCAAAGTCTAAGCTAATACAACCACACCATCTTCTTCAAGGATAGGCATTATAATAATAAATTATAACAACTGGGTAGAATCTCAAGACGTACTCAGTCATCAGAGGACAGTTATATGGCTGCCTGTAGCACACCATATTAAAACTTTTCCTCCTTCCAGATGTGTACTTTCAAACTTGAAGTGCTTGACTGAAGCTGTTGGACAGAAGTCCAGATGGCAGCTTTTCTATGAATATGCACCAAATTACCAGTGAACGTGGAGATGATGTCCACTTGCAATTTGGTACTTTGGATAGAAAAACGACAGTAAAACAGATGAATGGGAGATACTGCTGAGACACTGTTTCCTTACAAGAACTGCATAATGAGGCCTGCACAAGATGGCTTAAAACTCTGAAAACATTCCTGCTAAGATTACAGAAACAAGAAACAGGGTATTCTTGGAAAGGTACTTAATGGTCACCGCATCATTTGATCTCAAGTTACTACCATATTCAAGTCCCAGGAAGAACAGTTAGAGTTTTCCTACAGATTGTCTTAAATGCAGAATCTGCCTCCCTTCCAAAATGTTCCAGCATAGCTTGATGTTTGCCTTGTGCACCATGGAATGTAGTATCCAGTGCCATCCTGCATTTTCTTCCTGTTTGCTCCTGTTTTATGGTGCAGGAATTAAAAAGAAATCCCTCATAAAACTGTTACATCACAGAAAAGTTAATTGAACTTTATACTTGGTGATGGGTGCATCCATAGACTTTAATGGACCCACTACTGCGCATCAGTGGGTCCCCATCGATTTTTATTACAATAATTCTCACTTAATTTTGGTAAGATGGAGGGAAAAATAATTGCAGCACTTAAGTTATAAAGTGATACAATGTATATTTTAACTCTGAAAGAACACTTTAAAAAGGCTTTAACAGGCAGCTTTTCAGTTAATGCAGGAAAAAGTGGCCCAAAGGAAAGAAATGTAGAAACATGTACTTCAGTGGAAAACTGAATGAAATAATCTAAGATCTTTCAAATAAGCAGTTCATTGGGTTTAGGCTCTTTGTGGAGGTCCAAGGGAAAAACCTGTTGCATTTCTGCAGGCAAGATCTCTTTGCAGTAAGGTCACCTCTGGTGGCATAAAGGGATAATGCCCTGAATATTGCCGAGGTGTCCAACACAGCTGTTAGGGGAGAATGGGTATGCCTAGCCTGGAAGGAGGGCAGGGCAGAACTTCTGTGCACTGCAAATGTGCCCTGGAGTAGGGGTGGCATTGTAAATGTGTGTCCTAGGGGCAGCCATAAGGCTTACAAAGCCACCACCTGGTGGTAGCCTTCATAACAGGTATGTAGAATCATGGACTTAAATGGGGAAGACATTATGGACTTCTGTAGTGATACGGATCACACATTCCCCCCACACAGATGTGGGGATAGGGCATTAGAAATGCTCACACTACTACAATACTAATAAGGGAAAAAGCATCATTATGGCTGACTGAATGGTGGCCCCTTCGGCACAGCTGTTGCTCTGATCCCAAGTGAAATTCCCAAATGAAATGGGTCATGATCGATGGGGGGGGGGGGGCTTGATGATCGACAAACATGCAGACAAAAGTTAAATTATATAAGATATTTTCTGGCATCCCTTACAATGTTAGGCACCTAAACAGAAAAAAAAAGATAACAGAGTAATTACAATTTTATTCTCCAACCTAAAAGATTCAGTAACATGAGGTTGGAGTGTAGCACTTTGCCTTACTGCCCAATTAGCAAGGACTTTGTGTATACACAAGAACTATGAACGACAAGTGGACAGTTTTACAAAGAGAAAAAACCATGGCTGCCTTGCCCAAGACAAAACAATGAGAATGAAGTTGCCTTTTTTCCTATTGGTTCTGAGAAGTACTTTCTGGATCAGAGGAAATGAAGGAAAAACTCTATGAAAATGAGACAGCAGCCATCTTCCTATAGTCTAATGAGGAAGAAAAAAGGCAAAAGGTTTTGAGATGGCGATTGAGATGTGTCAAACAGGCCTACTTTTGGTGTGCCCCAGTTCTGGGAAACCTCTTGAAAAATCGGTAGACTTAGTTTCCATTCCCAAGTCACGGTTATTTGTTTCCTGAGGGAATCTCTAGTTTGCTCTGTGAACCTGGAAGATGCACTGCTGATGGCTGCAAATTATGCTAAATGGCTCTCTGTCGAATATGTATCCATTCACTACTGTGATGACTAGATCATTGAAAGGATTTTCTTGTGTACATACCAGCTACTTGGCAATTATCAGCTTACTCCCAGCAAACTGTCTAAAATCATTCACCATCGCCACAGCAGGGGTCAACAAAGAGTAATCATCATTAAGGCATCCACAAGGAGTGGTTTATGTTTTTTTTATTTTTTTGCTCTAACATACCTGTGCACACTTTGGGGAAGGGGACATGGAATGGGCTGATCATGAAGGACCTCCCCTCACTTCTCCAGGGAATCCTTCCTACCACCAGCTCCACCTACCAACCCAAAAGCAAGGCAGGTGGTTTCCCTAGTCTCCACCAAGGAAACTGTTTCTTAGCTGTTCTTCATTTAATATAAGTTGCGATGATGTGAGGTATTGCAAGCTGTGCCAGAGGGGGTAGGGCAGTGTATGTGTAACATATGCCAGCATAGCTAGCTGGAGTTTTGTAAAGAATTATATGTCATTTGAATATCAAACTGATTTGTTCAGATGCTTGTATTAAAAATGTATTGGTAAAGTTGCTTGTGTTAAAAATGTATCAACAGTGGGTCTTGCTGGATAGAAAAGAAATATACATGTATGTCAGACTGTACTCTTGTAACTGATGAACTGAGAGGATACTGGAAGGGAAGGGGTTAAGCTCAGCCCATCTAACCTTATGAAAAATAGTCTGAAATTAAATGACTTGGTTTATGCCATAAATATTTTATCTCACAGGTCTGAGTGAAGTCAGAGAGATGCAATGTCTGTGAAAAGCCTCGACTGGTGTCCCTAACTGCTATCCTGGGGTGCTGAGGGTACATGGTTAGCTTCTGCAGGAAGGATGGACATGTTGGAATTGTTTTACAGTTTCCAGATGCTGTAATAAATCTTAGCTAATGTTCTGTGTGTGTATTGTGACACATCAGTGCTAGATCCTGGCTCAGTTTCTAGTGAGGGAGTAGTGTGGGAACCACACAGTCAGGTGATCAGATGTGATGTCATTCTGTAGCTAGCGTAGAAATTGTACTTGAACACTAGTGGGAGATGTGATAAGTGTACTCTGTTTCGGGACCTGACAAAGACACTCATCCACCTTCACCTTGCCTTGCTTTAGTAAGTAACTGGGGAACAGTAATTTTTCAGTCAGTTAGGAAAATATAGTGAGATTAGCTAAATGTAATTTTAATGTATCTTCTGGAGTCTTTCCATCTGTGATATTTTTTACATTTCCTGTGACAAACTCTGGTGTTTATTTTAAACAGATATTCGGTATTCTCATGCTTTTGATGCTGGCTAAGACTCTTGCCACCCCTATAGTGCCTTTTTTAGGCAAGGTTCAAATGACAAATTCACCACCATAACAGGTACAAGCAAGCAAAATCTAAGGGTAATGCTACTCAATGCTAGAAGTCTAAACCTCAAAATGCACTCACTCGAGGCACTCCTTAAAATGGAGAACATTGACATCTGTGCAGTGACAGAGACCTGGTTCAAAGCTCCAGAGAGCACCCACCCCTGCATTACCAGGCTTCAATTCATACCACACCTTTCGGCCACCTAACCCAGAAAGGAGCACTAAAGGCGGAGGCGTGTCCATATTCATTAAGGATATCCACACCTCCAGGCTAGTTGCACAGCATAATGCATCCGAGATTATCCAAGTGCAACTAACTCTGGGCAAGACCGCAATCCAAACTGTAGCTTGCTACAGACCCCCCACCATGCCCCAGGATTCACACTCCTTATTTCTTGATACACTGGAAAGTATTAGGGTACAACCCAACATCCCAATTGTTTTAAAGATATTATGGACAAAAACTTTGTATTTGAAAATTCATGTGAAACAAATAATGAAGTTGTACATGGTAAAGAATGTTTTATTCGTGAAGACAATGAGGGTACTTTGAAAGACATGATTTATGCATTTGAAAAATTGTTGTTTAAATACAAAAGTTTACAGATAGAAAACAATTATTTACATCAATGTCTTAGTAGTAAAATAGTACCCCAGGGACTATGAATTTTCAAATATCCGTTTGGTATTACATAGTCAGACAATGTTTTAAAAGATTTTCATTGTTTTTTTGATGACTGTGGATTTGCATTAGTTTTAAAGTTAATTAAATACAACGAGGTACAGATAAATACCTTGTTGGGTGAATTGAACGGTCTTCACAAGGACATAACTAAGGACTTGTCGTTTGAACAATATGAAAGTTTGTATGACAGGGTTTTAAATAGAATTGATGTTAAAATGGGTAAAGTGTTTGAGAGAAAACAAAAGAAGTTTTTCAGGGACAAGGAACAGTACAAAAAGAGAAAGAGTTACCCTAGACCTTTTCACACTGTAATTAACCATTCTATTAAAGGTGGTAGGGGGTCTCAGGCCATCCAGGACCCATTTATGACAACAAACATGGACAGATTTTCACCACCAGATAGGAAAGAACAGAGAGTGGGAAGGGTTGGGAGAGAACATTACAACAGGGCTTTGGACGAATTAGATTCATTTATTGAACACAATGATTCTTTTTTAGGTCCCAGGAGATCCGAACGATTGGCCAGCAAGGCCAGGTTACCCTCAGATCCCGGACCCCCACAGAATTTCCCTGGGAACAACTTTGGGTGGAAAAACAAAGGGAGGAGGGGCAGATAGATAACATCAATATAGATGCCAATTGAATTGTACATGAATACAGGGGATACAAGATCTATAATTACACAAACTTGGAATTAGATAAAAAATATTTCGAATTATTTTCCAAGGGTTTCAAGTTTGTCAGATCCTGACAAGGGGACCTTGCTGATATTTTGACAGAATTAAAATTATACCTCAGGAAATTGAATTTGAGATTGATTTACAAGAACAACTTTAATAATAGTATGGTGGACAACGGTAAAGGGATGGTAAGAAGTAGTATGTACAACCCCCCACTCCACCCTGTTATCAATACTTTTGAAAATATAGTTATAACTGAGATTTATGAAAAGTATGGAAACAGGGGGAAAGGTAGGATACAACACAATTTAAAAAGAGAAGAAGAGTCTTTATTAGATAACTTAAGAAAAGAAGCAAACATCAGATTTATGGAACTTGACAAAGGTGGAGGACTTGTTATGTATAATCGGGAGGATTATAATAATGCTTTAACAACTATCTTAGCGGAGGAAGACACTTATAGTACGGTGTCTCACAATGAGATCCAAATAGCAAACAACAGGATAGATTCCTTATTGGAGGAATATCTCATAGAAAATAGAATAGATAGTCAGACCTATCATTTCCTAACACAGGTACATCCTACCATTCCTGTGTTTTTTGGTATATCGAAAATACATAAATCAATAACAAAGCCTCCTTTTAGACCCATTGTCTCAGCAAAGAAATCTAAAACACATCCTATTGCTGTCTTTATAGACCAGATGGTTAAAAACATCGTTGTCAATCAAAAACATCTGGTGAAGGACTCCTGGGATTTCCTAGGAAAAATTAACAACAACTTGTGGTCTGAAACATGTAAACTTATTACAATTGATGTAAAGGACCTTTTTTCCTGCATTCCCAGAAAAGAGGGCTTTGAGTACTTTGAGGAAAGTATTTATAAATACTTAGACTCTCCATTGGACAAGAAATTACTGATCCTTGAACTGATGGAAGTTGTATTAGACAACAACTACATCATGTTCGACGGTGAATATTACAAACAGGTGAGTGGGGTGGCTATGGGGGCAGCTTGTGCCCCCATTTACGCCAACCTTGTCCTTTTGGAATGGGAGAACAGGTACATATTTCAAAGCCAGTTTATGGGTCATATAAAAACCTATTTGAGGTTTTTGGATGACATATTTGTTATTTGGGAAGGTACAGTGGAAATTTTTGAATGTTTTATAGAATATATCAATAATTCTACCACTTTTCTATCCTTCACACACCAAGTGGAAAGTAAAAGTATTAACTACTTGGACATCACACTTAGTAAAACAGTTGATGGCTTTAAATCACAGATCTTCAGGAAACCTACATGGTGTAATAGTTACCTGCACTTCGAAAGTCAACACCCTTATCATCAAAAAAGAAGTATTGTTAAAGGGCAGGCGGTTAGGCTAGACAGAATGACATCGGAGTTTGATGATTTATTGAGTGAATTTATTTTTTGGGGAGAGAAATTCATTGAAAGAGGATACCCGAGGAAAATGTTGGGGGAAATTTTGAAAGAAGTATATCAGGGATGGGGTAATAGATATAAGCCATTTCTGGGTCAATACTTGACAATTAATACAGAAACAATGGAAGATACTAGGGATTTTTTAGGGGCTTGTATAATTGAACATAATAATTTTTCTGAACAATTCATCAAAATATTGCAAAACAATTGGTCTATTTTAAAAACTAACAGTGATATTCATGAAGTTGCCGGGAACAAACCCCTATTCATACATAAAGTAGGTATGAATTTCAAAAAATTCTTGGAGAGAGGGGTACCACCACTAAGGGACAGTAGGGGAACTAACCCTTGTGGGAGATGCAGGCAGTGTGCACATATTCAACAAGCTGAAAGCATCATCTTGAACAATGGTCTGGGCAGCCGGGTTAGATTTCGTAGGGGCAATTGTCAGAACAGGATGTTGGTTTATTTAGCTACGTGCAATAATTGTCCCTCATATTATGTGGGCAAAACAGAGAGGGCACTAAAAGATAGAATCTATGAGCATAGGAACGACATCAGAATCAAGAAAGAAACCAGTGTCCTTTTTAAACACTCTATAGCCTGCAATGGTACCCCAGACTTTAAATTTGGCATTCCCGACCGGGTCAATAGAAACATCAGGGGTGGTGACCCTAAAAACCTCTTACTACAAAAGGAGATAAGATGGCAATTGAGACTAAGGTCCAATTATGGACCTGGCCTCAATGAATATATTAATATAAAGGCCATTTTGGTGGGTAGGGCAGAAGTTGTTTGAGGCATTTTCCAACAACATAACCTTGGATTACATCAATATGATGTGTACATCATCATAACAGGTTCATGTACCAGTTGGGGTTTTTGCTATTGTATATCAATTGTATTCAATATTCATTTCCATACAGTCATTATAAGATACAAAGGACACTCACTTCAATATATACACATATTTAGACAAGGGGATGAGTAACATTCATAATTACTTTACAACAAGATCATTTTTCTTCTTTTTACTGGTATTTAAAATACAATTTTATATATATTCTACATTTTTCACAAGACATTGTGTCTCATTTTAAGGTGAAAAAGTTGTAAATATATAATAGAAATTGTTATAGTAGTTTTATATTGAGTATAATATTACAAGAAAAAAGAGGCATAAAAAAACTGGGGAGGATACAACTTTAATTTTTTAACTGACCTATGTTAATTGAATAATTATGTTATTACTTTTTATATAAATATGTCATACACTAGTGAGTTTTTATCGGAGGAAGTCTGCCTAGTGCAGGCAAAAGCGCTCATTTGTAAAAGTTTTGGAAAATAAAAGAAACATATTTTTTCCAGTTGTACAGAGGATTTTGTTTGTTTTGGGTGAGATAATATACTAGACCTGATAATCACAAACATGGGGACAAAATGCTCCACACTGGAGGTATACCCCTCACTAGTGAGATCTGACCACAAACTAATCACCCTGGATATACATATCCCCACCTCCACCCCCAGCACAAAAGACCACAATGAAAAACATCTCAAAAGCAGACTTCACTCTTAAGACTGAGATGGTATCCTTTAAGCCCACTGGGCCAGTGGATACCACATCCCACAATGCCGAATCTTTCACAAATGCTTTCTATGGACATCTCAAAGAATGCATGGATCATGCAATCCCAAATAAATCCAAGTCCCTCTCCACCAAAGGCAAGCGTCCTGTCTGATGGACCTCAGCCATTAACAAATTGTATAACAAAAGAAGGAAGCTACTGCATGACAGAGCAAAATCCCATAAAGGGAAGACATCTCTGATCAACACTAGCAGAAAACTACGTTCTCTTATAAAAACATCCAAGGCCAACTTTGAGAGAAAAATCGCTAAGGACACTAAAGATAACCACAAAGCCTTCTTCAGCTATGTTAGAAACCTGGGCAGAAACCCTCAGATATGCTCAGAGTTAGTTCACAACAAAAAAAAATACACTGAACCCACAGATATTGCCAACATTCTGGCTGACAGGTTCAGTGCAAATTTCTCCCCTCCCTCACCCCCAAAAGAAGAAATACTTATCCCAGCTGAATGTAATCTCCCTGTCATCTCAGATGTTCAAGTGAGAGCCGCCCTCAACAAAGCTAAAAACACAGCATCAATGGGACCTGACGGTATCCCGGGTTGCGTACTACGTGAACTCCAAGAGGAGCTAAACCCGCACATAAAAATGCTATTTAAACTTAGCCTTACTACAGGATATGTACATGAACAATGGCGTACAGCAACAGTGGTCCCACTCCACAAAGGTGGTACCCTCTACAGACCCTGGGAACTACCGCCCCATAAGCTTAACAGCCTGGTCTGCAAAGCTATGGAAAGAATCATTATGGAACTCATAAACAGAGACATTGGGGACTTAGACACTTGACCCCACCCAGTTCGGCTTTGTGAAGGGCAGATCCTGCCTTTTGAACCTGGCTGACTTTTTCAAAACAGTCACTAGAGCCATTGATGAGGGCAAAGCAGTTCATACAGCCTACCTGAACTTGGCTAAGGCCTTCGACACAATACCCCACTCAGGCATCATAGATAAGCTCAACAGCTTAAACGTAAACCCTTATGTCACTAGATGGGTTGCAAACTGGCTAAAGGACAGAACCCATAAAGTTAAAATCGCTGGAACAATGTCAGACTCAAAGCCAGTCACAAGTGGTGTCCCACAGGGATCTGTCCTGGGACCCCTCTTGTTCGGCATTTATTTCTCAGATGTTAAAGCAAACATGGGAGGGTTGTGGCTGACAGTTCGCAGATGACTGCAAACTAGGCGCCATAGTCGATACACCAGCGGACACATACACCCTACAAAAAGGCCTCACAGAAACGGACAACTGGTGCCGGAGTCATGACTTTAAACTAAATGCCAAAAAATGTAAAGTCATCCCCTTTGGGAAAAACAAAGTACCCACAAATTATCACATAGACAGCAACCCACTGAGTATGGAAAAAGTAATCAGAGACCTAGGGATCCAAGTCGACAGCGACCTCTCATTTGACACCCACGTTGCCAAAGTGGTTAGAAAAACATTCTACCTTGCACACCTTATCATGAAGGGATTCACATTCAGATCCAAGGATGTCATTGTACCCCTATACTCCTCCCTCATCAGACCCATGATTGAGTATAATGCCCCATTTGGTATGTACCTCACCCGGCATTTGCAACAGCTAGAGAGACCACAAAAGTACCTCACCAAGAGGATCAAGGGTCTCCAACATATGTCTTATTCTGCCAGACTAAAGAAACTCCAGCTCTATTCAGTAGCATACCACCTGCTCAGAGGTGATCTCTGCCTGACGTACACGGCCATGTCCAATCAAGAACCGATGGACATGCTCCACCTCAAAAAATCCAAATCCATCAGAACCACGAGAGCTAAAGACTTAAACCTCGGTACAAGTATGAATAGGACATGCTGGAGGGATAGATTCATAACTCAGAGGCTTCCCATGCTCTGGAACAAGATCCCAGTTCATGTTAGGCAGAGCCCCTCACTGACCCTCTTCAAGAGAAATCTTGATGAGTGGATGGGAGATCGTAAGTTTACCCCAGTTGTCATATCTGTGTCACTACTAGACAGGGGCACAGTAAACTAATTATATCATATAAGGGGACCTTCATTGTGTCACTACTAGACAGAGGCACAGTATTCTAAATCTATTCTGTGCATTTTTGTACCATTTCATGGGGTGGCGAAAGCCACATCACTATGGCTAGGCTTACAAATGCCCCAGGGCAGATAGCCTAGTACTAAACTATGAAACTATAAGTTATCACAAAACAGTGCCAACAGAATGTATGAGAATTATGGTTGCTGTTGTAAAGTAAGACAAGATTTCCACTTGTGTTACTCTGGAAGGCTTGAATAAGGCGATTAAAAGAGAGCATTACTTACTGCTCACACAAACGAGCAATCTCAACAACTCCAGATGCTGTTTTCTGCACTAGATGAAAACCCAGGACTTTGGCAAATAATGCTGATAAAGTGCCAGACTGTGTACTTTTATTATACCACAAGAAAAAAATAATTTCTGCACCTAAAGCATCAACTTTCTTGCTAAACTGCCATGCAGCAAAAAACTCCTGAAAGTTGCAGCTGGCCCATTTTTCTAACTGCAAATTATACTTATACATTTCCAAATACAATCTTCAAAGCAAATATAATTTCTGACATTACGTATTTCCAGTCTCTCTTCCAAATCTTTTCTAGCCTCCTCTGACTGATTTTTACTATTATCATGCACTATTGTATATGCCCTACTAGAGCTGGTCTTTAACTTAGCACTCCCACATCCCTTTCTCTCTGCCTTTACTGTTACCAATCTCTGCTAGGGGAAAGCAGTCTCTAACCTGCAGTCTAAATGTCCACTTGACATTTTTGTGTTCTATTAGCTTTCCCTCCACAGTTACTTGCTCCTAATAACTTTGCTATTTTTCCAACAAATTCCAGCCACATCTACTTGAAGTCATCTTTAATGGTAGGATCTTCTCTTCCCCATATTGGCTTACTTCATAGAATACTTTCTGCACTTTATTAAATATAATACTGTGTAAAGTTCTTGCTATTCTCCATAAGGGCTTGCAACCAACATCTGACTCTCTCCTTACTGCTTCAACATGCTCCCATGGGCCCAGCATTTGCAACATTTTAGTACTGTGCATTTTGTAATAATGTTTTTAAGTATTCTCTTGTAATGTGGTTTTTAGATAATGGTTTATAGTTGAATTTGTTTTACACTGTGTTATGATTTGTAGTGTTTAGTCAATGGCCATGTCAAATGAACCAGTTCTGTTACTTTAAGAAAACAATGGAAATGTAATAAGCACAAGTTTAATTAGGCGGCAAACAACCAATAGTTTAGGACAACCTGTATTATTATAAGACTGCACAAGATGGCCTGCATTGTGATGAAGTTTCCAGAGTGAGATGAAAGCACTTAATTATATTTTATTTTATCTTTATTAAATCTCTGTTTCAATCAACATTTGAACACTCTTGCTGGTGTTTTGTTTTTCTGTGTTACTTGTTTATCTACAACACTGCACCATTTTGTTTGGTTTCTTTTATATTACTATCCACAGCCAACACCACAAGCTTCTAACTTCTCAATTTTTGCATTATCTATTTTTTGTCTCTTCACACACATATTCTTAACTGCCATAAAAAGAATCACTTTTAATTGATATATCTAAATACTTCATTGTTTCATGTCCCCATAAATCCATAAATAATATATACATATATTGTTGAACCAATTCATGTGCAGGTACATATGTTTACTGCTATTGCCTTTGTTTTACCTTCATTTATTTCAGACTTGGAAAAGACTTGAAACTGTCCAAAATGTTCCATAACACTGAAATGTTCATTTCTGTATTTATCAGGTATAAAATATCACCTGCAAATAAAATTAACTTCTTGATTACCATACCAGTTACATCCTCGAATGAGTCCCTAATTTTCTTTGCCAATGTTTCTCGCTTTATATGTAGAATTAAAAGGGAAAGAGGACATTCTTGCCTGGTTCTTCTGTTAAAACACAACTGTTCAGAGAGACACTCCTCTACCTTAATTCCCGCTTTTGAAACTTCATATAACCTCCAAACTAATCCTATTATCCTAACAGGGAATGCATATGCTACCAATGCCCTACTCAAAATCCCAGCTGATTGTATCAAATGCCTTCTCTGAATCAAGGACCACGAACAATAGTGCCCTTTTCTTATACTCTACTTCCCCCTGAATCATCACTGTTCTATTAATGTTGCCAAATATACCACGCTGATCCATAGCAATCAATTTTGTTAACACATTTGCCATTCTCTTAGCTAGTAGACAGACACTTAATACAGATGGTTTAAAGCTGAAACTGGTCTGTACGAGTCTGGATTTGGAGGGTGTTTGCCCTCTTTGGTAATATAACCAACCACAGCTTTCCTCCAAGATACTGACACTGTCATTCCTTTTAAAATTTTATGAAATAAAACCTTCCAGATCTCTAACACTTTCTTCCCCCCAAATTACAAACTAACATGAATACCATCTGTTCATGAGTACTTCCCTTTTGATTACAGATCACCATTTTGTCTCCCCTCTTTTTACCTTAGGTACTAATTCTTGAGCCTCATCCTCCTCTAACCCTGGTATAAGTAATTCTTCCATAAATATTTGTGTACTTTCTTGGTTTCCCTCTTCCTCTGCCTTCTACAAATGTGCACACAATTTCCAAAATATCTCCAATATCTCTGGAACTGGTTATTTTTTTTTTTGTCATAGAATCTCCACATCTGGTAACAATCCTTTGTACTTTCTGCTGCTGTCACTGTGGTAAGTTTTTCTGCTCAGAGTTATCAAAACTACCTGCTTAGCGGTAACCTTTTTAACTCATGCATACTATCCAAATACTCTCTTTTTGTCCCTTTGGCATTCTGCAAGTGCTCCACTTCTTCCAACAGATTTTCCTTCTTCTGTAATACTTTAACCTTAGCCAACCCCTCTAAATAATTCTATTGTCTTTCGCATAACTGTTTCTCTCTCATTTCACCATACTTTAAAACTTCATTTCGTTTTACCACTCTTTCTAGCTTTCCCTTCTTATAGAACATCTATTATCCCTAGTAACTCTCAAATCATCTCCTCAACCCATTTCTTAAATTTCTCTTTTTAACATATACGTAGGAAAGTTCCAGCGTCTCATTTTTTCTTCATTGTCCTACATCTTTCAACCACAAAAACAGATGATCTGGACCACCAGGCTGATAAAAAACAACAGTTTAATAAAATGCAGTAGGTTAGTGCTTTCAGGTTTAAAAACCTCTTCTTCAGACATCATACAAAATTTATGAACACCTTTTAAAATACATAACAACCAATTAAAGACTCAGTAAAAAGCCCTCCTCTTTTTTAAAAAAGGCTTAATAGGAATGACACAATTCAAGCCAGGTGCTCTATCAGCACCCAGATTAATTATCCATCTGGTTTCAGTACATTCTGTTATATTTCTTAAATCACACACCCCCCCCCCACCCTGGTTGAATGAATAACTGGCAAAACCATAAAAGAAAATACTTGCCCAGGGTAACTGCTTTACATGCTGATACAGGGCATTATGTTTATTGGCTTTTCATCAGCCTGGTGGTCCGGATAGTCTGTTTTTGCTGTTGGAATTTGCTGTGAAGCAGGACCTTAAGTGCAAAGTCTACAATTGCGTTTTCTGTCCTACATACTGGTCTTTATGATACATGAAAGAAATAATGACTGGATGTGTTTCAAAGCTTTCAACTAAATACCCATGGTTATGTGAAATGTAATTTCTATCCCATCTAGCACAGTTTTTGTACCTTGGGGAAATATGTAAATTAATTGAGCTCCTAGTAAATACATTCGCATCTTAGACTTCAAATATTCTCATACACTTCTTCAGAAATCTACTCTCTTTTGTTATATTTTTTCTAGATCCCCCTGATACATCATCAGTATTGCAAATCAGGTTCCATTCCCCACCCAAAACAATATTCCCTGTTTAAAGCTAATTATTTCTTTCAAAAATCTCCAAGATCCATTATCACAGTTTTATGTGGAATATAAATGCATGCCAGTGTAATCCCCCTTCCCTACCAATACCCCCTTATTACCACAAATCTACCATTATTGTCTTTTTTCTTCAGTTCTCTTCTATCACCATTTGAGCATCTCTCACAATCAGTATTATTATTCCCCTTTCCTTTGTCCCCAGTAATCTGCAGAATATCCAGCCTTAAGTCCTTCTTTTGCCAAAGTCACACACTCATTTCTATCCAAATGTGTTTCTTGTAGCATTGCTATTTGCACCATACAGTTTTTAATATAATTCAGTACTATTTGCTTTTTGTCCATACTTGCAATGCCATTCACAAAACATGATAAAATTAATAAGGTAGTCATTCTAGTAAGAATGTATTACTTTCACTTATTATGCATTGCATTTATTTTGAATATATTTCTAATATGCATCTTACATGCACAAATTAATGCCTGGCAGGCAGATCTTTTATGCAGTCATTGCTTCTCATCTCTGCTCGAACCCATGTCACATTTTCACAGACTTCAATAAAAGCACTCAAGAAACTAAATACATTTTGAAGCCACCCAACCCATTTTAATGCATAGCACACACGCACAAAACTATATAAACTTTCCAAAAAGGGAATTACTCTCCCATATAGGGGAAGTTATCCCAATAGGCAGCTACACTCATATATTTTACCTATTCTACAGTTAGGTTTAAGTATGCTGAAAATGCATGCGAGTTCGTGTGTTCCTCTAATACATATAACATCTGTTCTTATTCCATCTCTATTTCCCTGTAAGTTGTGGAAAACATCTTGCATGCTTTCAGTGAACTATTAGCCAAATGAAAATGTGCACTGGCTACCCATAAATGAATATTAAATATAACATTGCATAGATTAAAGTACTGAAGCTGCCAGAGATTCATCTACCAGCAAAGGTATTTATTTTATTTCACTGAACTTGACAGTTCCCCTTTAAATACTAATCATGTTGTTGTTTATATACAAATGCCTCAAAATACATTCTTCAGTCACTTGCTGATTAACTGCCCGTAATTGCAGACTCACCGTCTACACTTGCTGATACATGTTGATGGAGAGTCAGACAGAGACAGCGTGAAAGAGAGAGAAAGAGAATAGCTAGTAAATTTACTTATGCTAGAAGCATCTCTTTTAAATACTGGAAAGCTACAATTTTCATGTTTTCCATTTTCTAGCCTGCTTCCTTAGCAAAAAGCATTTTTTATGTGCAGCATAAGTTAACATTAACCTATACTTCTACTTGTATAAAACAGCAAGCATTATTATAGCAATAACCCACGCCTGGGTGTGGGTACTGCTGGATTTACCCAAGGTTGGTGTGGTTTGGCCACAAGGGCGAAGCCTGAGTGGCCAAACAAAGACAACCGTGGGTAAATCCAGCATTACCCACACCCAGAAGTGGGTTATTGCTATTATCCAATGACATTATTTAAGAAAAAAAAATAACTACTTTTCTTAAATAATGGCATTGTATAACGTCTCCTTGCTGCCCTTCCGCAGCTGTCTGGTATTCTGCGGCAGTTTCCTATGTACTGCGCATGTGTATGCTTATGCAGTACATCAGAGCTGTGGGTGAAAGCAACAGAGAAAGCAAGATCTCTGTTGCTTTTTACAAACTGTCTCGCTATGTTAAAGGAGTTTAACATAGCGGGACAAGCAACGGAGAATCTCCGTTGCTTTTTTTAAAGCTATCTCGCTATGTTAAACCCATTTAACATAGTGAGATAGCTTGTAAAAAGCAATGGAGATCTTGCTTTCTCTGTTGCTTTTTTTTTTGCTGTCTCGCTATGTTAAATTCCTTTAACATAGAGAGAGAGTGTGTAAAAAAGACTTAAACTAATGGAAAAAGTCTGGGCTACCGGACCTTTTTCCATTAGTATAAGTCTGATTTATAACGTGCACGCTGACCAATTAGCGTGCACGTTTTGGAATATTAATGGGGGGGTCATTGTATAATATATTTTAATGCATTTATAAAAATATTATCAATACATATTTACATCTTTGCCCAAGATCATAGCATTGCCCATTTCCAGCCTTTATCTTGTTACAGTACAAACCCTAGACACATTACAAACAAGAAAAAAGCTTTTACTTTAACATCATCAGCATAAACAGTAGTCACTGGTGAGGCCTTCCCACAGCACAGTGGTGCAATGGTATTGTTGTCACCTCAGAGCAAGAGGTTTTCCGGTTCGATTCTTGGATGGAGTGCCTTCTGTGTGGAGTCTGCATGTCCTCCCTGCATTTGTGTGGGTTTCCTCCAGGTGTTCGTTTCCTCCCACATTACAAAGACATACGTCTGGAGCATTTCTCCCTGGGCCTCTGCAGTGGACAGTCTAGAAGCAAGTAAGCAGAAACAGTAGTCAAGTGTACTTTAATAGAAGAGTATGCTAGACCAGCTCTTAATAGCTCACACAAACAAGACAGGACAGTAGGAACCCTGTTTCAGTAGGGTTCTGCTTGTTAATATGACAATGGGCAGAAAATCATTTCCACTTGGATATACAAGACTTTCTAGTGGTAGATTTCCTTTCCTCCTGAAGAACCTGTAGCACATCCTCAGAAAATCTGTGTCTAAAAAGGATCAGAATCCTAGCACCTACAATGTCAGACTGAGAGATAAGAGGTTGGGATGAAGCAGAGAACCCTCATGTTGCATGGGCAAGTCCACTCGGTAAGATACACCCTACATTGATCGATTACATTACTGCAACCATGAAACAGTGGCAAACCACTCTGCAGTTAAGCCATCTAATTATTATTCCAGGGATAAAACTTCAAAGGGGGATATTCCAGGGCAAGTCTCTTTTACCACTGTTCTTTTGTCTTGCCCTTAAACCCATTAAGCTGTCTACTTAACAGATTATATCACAGCTGTTAATTTGGCTCACAGAAAACAAAGTGTAAAGAATTTTCTTTTTTGTAGATGATTTAAAACTGTATAGTTCATCAGATGAGGAACTAACAACACAACTGCAAGAGGTCAAAACTTTCTCAGATGATATAAGAACATCATTTGGTCTTGATAAATGTGCAAAAGCAACCTTTAAAGCAGGAAAGCTGTAACACCAAGAAAACATCAATTTGGGACAGGAATGTGATATAAAAGAACTTGAGCAAGAGGGAGCGTATAAATATTTGGGAATTGAAGGATCAACAATAAAACATGAACAAATGTGAATAAAACTCAGTAAGGAATGTTTTAGAAGGCTTAAATTAATACTAAAAACAGCAATGACATCTAGGAACAAAGTCCAAGCTATTAACCAATTTGTTCTTCCTGTCCTAACTTACAGTTTTGGAGTGATTGACTGGCCCCAATCTGGTGTTGGATAGTTTGGACAAGAAAACAAGAAGGATGCTTCATGCTCATTAAATAATTTATAAAAATAAGTGCATACCAAGACTATATATTGTCAGTTCTGAAGGAGGTATGGGCCTCCTCAAAACTGATTACATGTACAGATCTGTGATAGTTGGACTGCGTACATAATAGCTGAACTCACAAGACCCAAATGTAGTGAATGTTTTGAAACATGAGGAGAACAAGTCTAGGATGACTTCCCTGCTTAATTTAGCAGAAACGTATCGGCGTCACGCAGGAATAGAAATCAAACCAGAAGTAGATAAAAATAAGGTAGCAACTGAATGTGCCAAAAAACAAAATAAAGAATACAAGTTCAGATCAGATAAGAAGGCAGGAAATGTGGAAAATGCATAAATATAGTTGCAAGTACAGGAAACTCTTGGAACAACTTCATGTTGATCAGGACTGAACACAGGAATGGTTAAGGAAAGGTGAACTTAAACCAAAAGACAAAAGTTTAATACTTGCTGCTCAAGACAGTGGACTATGTACACGTTGGATTACAAAGTCCATTGAACATGTGGGTGAAACAGACATATGTAGGTTTTGTAAAACAGAATTGGAAGCAGTTGCACATCTTGTTGCTGGTTGTGATACACTAATTGCAGAAGGACTGTATATTGAAAGGCATAATCATTTAGCAAGATTCTTGCATTGGGGATTGTGCAAACATTATAATACTAAAGTAGCTGAAAAAATTGGAAACATGAGCCACAAAGCATCATAGAAAATGAAGAAGTTTATATCACATGGGATCATCCATTACCAACAGTTCAAAACACAGATGTGAGAAAACCAAATATAGTAGTCCATGAAAAGAAGGCACAAGTAGCATTGATAACTGAAATTGCTACACCCAGTGACTACAGTGTCTCATGTACAGAGAGAGACACAGGCATAAATTACCAAGATGTGCAAGCAGAAACAAGAGCAATGTGAAAAAGATACCCAGACAGTTACAGTAGTAGTAGGAGCAACGGGTCTTATAAAAAAGAATTTACAATCGTACTTGGATATGTTGGCGATACATGTAACTCCATACGAATTGCAGGAGTCAATACTGGGCACACTGCGGGCGCTACAAAGAACACTTCTGGCTAACATCAAAGATTGAAACAATACTAATTTCATGAACTTTAATTATACCTAGACTTAGGAAGGAGGTCCATTCCTGTCATGGTATTAGAAACCCAACAGACTTGGAGAAATTAAAATATAGGGCAACTTGTGGTGATGACCCCTTGTTAGATGACAGAGATGGGGGAACCAATGCTGCCTGGACCAAAAATGGAGTAACCAACAAGATTTTCAGCTTGCCCTTCTGGATCTTTAACAAGACCTTTGTGATTAGAGGAGGGCGAGGCATACAGAAACCTTCCTTCCCAGTGAAAGGGCACAACATCCATCCTCCAGGCACAATGGCAAGACGGCCTGGAGCAAAACAGCTGGAGCTGCTTGCTGTGAATGGCAACATATAGGTATACCTGATGAATTCCCCATCTGTGGATGGGTTTGCTTTTATGGCCTGTTCTGATAACATTTTGTCCACTAAGCTAGTTTATATACCACATCATTGCTGTGTTGTCTGTGAATATCCTGAGGAAACCTAGAGACCATGAGTATGAAAAGATTTGCAATGCCTGAATCAATGTCCACATTTCCTTCAAACTGGTGTCTTCTGCGCTTTGGTTTGGAGACCATTGTCCCTGGACTCTTAGACAATCTGTCCATACCCCTCAAGCCAAGTCTGAGGCATAAGTTCAACCCTTACGTACGTCATTTTTATGTGATACTCACCAGTAGAATTCTTTCTTCAGAAAGGGAAGAATTGGGATCTCAGTGCCCAGAGGGCGACGATGCTAACAAACAAACAGATTTTAGGTACCATTGGATCTTTCTCATATGTAGACTTGCAAAAGAAACCATGGGTATAGATGCTGCCATGAACTCCAAGGCCCTGAGAATTGCCCTTGCAGGGCAGTATTGAAAGGGTAGAAGGGATTGAAAGTACTTGGAGAGGGCCTGGACCTCCTCTTGAGGTAGAAGCCTGCAGCTCAGAAAGACCAGGTCTTGGGTAAGTCAACACAGACTTTTAAGTTTATCGTGAATCCCAGATTCTGAAGGAGAGAGACAGCATAACTAAGATGCTGTAGTAGTCTACTGAGAAGATGCCTGTATTAGCAGGTTGTCAAGGTATGGGAATATTTGAATTCCCTGAGGTTTGCAAAAGGAAACAGCCAGTGCTTGGCATTTTGTAAAGACCCAGGGGGTAATAGATAATCTAAAGGTTAAAGCAGAGAACTAAAAGTGGGGATGTGGAGATGGAATCAAGTCCAAAGATACTAGGAAGGCCTAAGGAAGAATATAAAGGAGAGCCTGCAGAGAGAGCATTTTGAATGAGGATACCTTCAGAAAAGTATTGAGATTGGACAAATCCAGAATGGGCCTCCATTCTCCTTTTCTGGGTACCAAAAAGCCTGGAATAAAACCCTTTTCCTACATACTGTGAGGGTGTTTAGGTCCTACTGTACCTTGGTCATGAAGGGTCTGCAGGACAGGAACAAGAGGTTTACCTGGCTGGAAGTGGGATGTAGGATATCTCTGAATGGTGGAATCTCCTAAGCCATTTTGTAACCATTCTGGATAATGGAAAGGATCCATTTGTATGACATTATGAGTAGCCAAGCAGAAAGGGATGAGATCAGTGTTTTTAACATACGTAGGGATGAACCGAGGGGGACTGGAAGAGGCAAAAAATAAGCTGATTTGTCTGAAAAAGGAGGAATCCGAGAATGGGGTCTGATGCCCTGTGGGATAGGTTTTCCATGGTGCTTATAGCAGAAATGAATGCAGTGGCCTATCCATTTTGAAATGGTTTGCTTTGAAATAGCTTTCCCCTCTGTCCCTGCAGCAAATGTCACCAGCAGTTGTTCAGATTTCCTTTGACGTTTAGTCCTGTCCAAGTAGAATCTAAGTTGTCTGTGCACATCTGAGTGCAGTATCTGTTCCCCTTTGTTCTGTGGGTTAGGAAAGAAGGCAGGCAAATGAATGGACTGATTAACAGCCACACTGGATACCACCTTGGGCATGAAGGGAGGGATTGGTTCTGAGGGACACCCTGTCCACATGAAAAATGATGAAAGGCTCCACTGCCATAAAGTCCTGTAATTCAGATACCCTTCTTGCAGAAGTGATTGTTAAAAGGAAAGCTGTTTTCCAGGAAAGGAATTTTAAGTCTGCAGCAGCTGGCTCAAAAGGAGGAAGAGTGAGTTTCTCCAAGACAAAGTTAAGGCCCCAGGCTGGAGTAGGAGCTCTCCTGGGTGGCCTTAAATTTTTGGCCCCTCTAAGAAACTGCTTGAGCAGTGGGTGAGAGAAGAGGAGAGGCTCTGTGCTATAATGAGCTGAAATGGCTGAGGCATGAATTTTGACGGAGGAAAAGGACAAGCCCTTATGAAGCAGCTCAGTCAAATATTGTAGAATCTGAGGTAAATTGGGCACTGCTGCGCTCATCACTTGAGATTGGTTCCAGACACAAAATCTTTTCCATTTTGCAGCATAAGATTTTCTAGTACTAGGCCTCCTAGCCTCTAAAATGATATCCATCACCGATTTGCTGAGGGGTGGTAAAGGAGAGATTAGGTAATTAGCCACGCTGCTAGGTTCAGGGTTTGCAGCTGAAGGTGCAGAATCTGGTTCTCCTGCTGAGACAACAGGGAAGGAGTCTGAGGCAGGTGTAATGGGGCCAAGCGTGACACACTGCAAAGGAGGGGGTACCAGTGTTGGCGTGGCCAGTCTGGTGCAATTAATATTGTTCTTGGCTTGTCCTGTTTGATCTTTAGCAGTACCTTGGAGAGCAGAGGCAGAGGAGGAAAGGCATAAACTGATAGGTTTTTCCAGCTGAAGGATACAACATCCACTTTCCAAGCTAGTTTGTGGGGAATCCTTAAGCAAAACTTGTCCAATTGATGGTGGTTCTGGGGGGAGGCAAACAGGTCTATATCTGGGCTTCCCATTTGCTTGTCAACATGTTGAAAATCCTGGGTTCCAGTTTCCACTTGTGTGGGTCCATGATGTTTCTGCTTAGTCCATCTGCCAGTGTATTTAGTTTTCCTGGCAAGAATTGCGCTTGTAAATACACTTGGTAGCTCAAGGCTGTGTTCCACAATGCCATGACTAGTCTGCAGAGGGGGTAAGAGTGTGGACGCCCCTGCTTGTTTATGTACCACATGACAGTGGTGTTGTCCGTCTTTACCATTAGTTGTCCTGGAAGAATGTGGTCCTTGAAGGCTGTCAGAGCATTCTGTACAGCTAACATTTCCTTTTCATTTATGTGTAGGTGCATTTGATTTGGTTCCATTTTCCCTGAATGCACTTCCCTGTCAGGTGAGCCCCCGATGCATAGTCTAATGCGTCTGTTGTTAAGGCTTGGGCGGCAGGGGATGGTGTGAATGGTAGTCCCCTGTTTTGGTGGAAGGCCTCTGCCCACCAAAGGAACTCTAGGCATAGGCAAGGTATGATAGGAATCATTGCTTCTAGATCCTGTGAATGTTGACACCATAGGCTTTTGAGATACCATTGCAGTTTCCTCATATGCAGCCTTGTATATGGAATTACAAGAATGCAGGAGGCCATGAACCCAAAGGCTTGCAGTATTTGCCTTGCAGATAACTGGGTTTTTGTGGCCATTTGTTTGAAGTAGGTTGTCAAATGACTGTTTCTCTGGCATGAGGAAAGCCATCTGGGAAGTTGTATTCAAGCTTGCTCCCAGGAATATAATTTGTTGACATGGTACCAGGTGTGATTTCTTTTCATTTATGGTGTACCCTAGACAAGTCGGTACCCTTTGAACAAAGGCCAGATGATTCAAAAGTATGTCCTGGCTTTCTGCCTGAATTAGACAATCATCCAGGTATGGGTATATTTGAATATTTCTTTGCCTGCAAAATGCAATGACTGAAGCTAGGCACTTTGTGAACACACTGGGTGCAGTAGATAAGCCAAAGGGCAGTGCAGAGAACTGACAGTGCATGCAGCCTGCTTTGAAGGGTAGGTATCTTCTGCAAGACTCCCTGATAGGGATGTGCAGGTATGCTTCTTTTAAGTCTAGTGTTGCCAATCATGCATCTTTGCCTAGCATAGGAAGCAGCTGGTGAAGAGTCTGCATCTTGAATTTTGGAGTCACCAGAAAGGTATTTAGAGTAGAAAGGTCCAGGATAGGATGCCATGTATTGCCTTTTCTGGGTACCAGGAAAAGTCTTGAATAGAAACCTTGTCCCTTTTCCTCTTCTGGTACAAACTGAATAGCCCCCATGCTTAGAGAGAGTACTTGATTTTGGGCCTTTGCCCACTGATTTGGGGGTAGATCTGGTCACCCGCTTGGTGTTGGTAAGATGTGGAAGTGAAATCTGTATCCTTGGGACACTATATTTAAAACCCATTTGTCCTGGGTAATGAGTTCCCAGTTTTTGGCCTGCAGACCAATCTTTCCGCCTAAAGGAGCATTCAGTTGGGAAGTGCTTGGAAGTTTTAAAAGCAAGTCATTGAGACAGTTTTCCATGGGGGGGGGTCTTACTATTCCCTGATCTGGGTATGGAAACCCCCCACTGCTTAGTCTTTTGTGTCTGCTGGGACTGAAACCTGGGGTTTCTGCTGTGTCTGAGTTTGGCTTGAGAAGACCTGGAAGGGGCTGAAGAGGACCAATTCTTAGAGGGCGAGTGCCTACTAAATCTAGGAGGCTGAACTTGAAAAAAATCTTTAACAGTTTGCACAGATTTAGCTTTATCTTCCATCTTTTTAAGAACTTCCTCAGCCTTGTTGCCAAACAGGTGGTCCTGATTTAAGGGAGCATCCAACATTTTAGCTTTAACATGATCAGGCAAAGATTGCTCCTTAAGCCAAGCATGTCTTCTGAGCACAGACCCAGTAACAGCAGGCCTGCAAGAGGCCTCTAATGAATCAAATCCACATTGCAAAGTATGTTTTCCAACCTGTTCAGCAGAATGCATTAAATCCTGTAATTCTTTATTTTCCGCACAGTCAGGAATCAAGATAATTTTCTGTTTAAGCAATTCAATAACATGTTGTTGATACTTGAAACTGGCATTTTAAAGCCCTAATGGCCAAGGTTGCAGAAGTGTAAACCTTTTTACCCCATCTATCCAGCACCCTGGAGTCTCTATCAGAAGGGGTAAGATTTTTAGCAGTAGCCTTAATGCCCTTGGGTCCCTGTGAAATGGTCTCTGGATCCGCAATAGGATTTTTAAAAAGGAACTTGTGGGAATCAGGAACCCTGTAATATCTGTCAGGTTTTCTGGGAGCAGGAGGCAAAGAATCAGGGGCCAAACTAGATTCCGAAAAAGCATCATCAATAATGTCTAGTACAGGACAAATAGTTAAAGGCAGGAGTAAGAAATCCCTAAGCTTCTTTTTTGAATCAGAAAAATCCTGGCTTTCCCAGTGGAAATGCTCCCTTAGAGTATGTAAAGTTTCACCAAAAGAAAAATCCTCTGGAGGGGAAGCAGAGGGAATAGAGTCCTCTGCATCAGAATCCTCATAAGTAGATAAGGGCAAATCCAGATCATCAGAAGAATCAGAAAAATCAGAATTCTGGTCAAAAGATTCATAAACAACTTCAGTCCTAGGTCTCTTAGAAGGGGGAGGTTGGCTTTCCCAGTTATAAGATCTTCAGCCATTCTTATCATTTGTTTTTTAGGCAAAGAGGCCTGAGCATGCGGCCTGGGCATAATTTTTTTAGGCATGGTTCGAGATTTAGGCCTAAATGAAGAAGGAGGCGTTGGTTTAATATGCAAGTCCGTACGCAGTGCCTGCACAGCGGCTCTGGACCCATCCAAGGTAGACACATCCACAGGTTCCATAGTTGAAGCATCTCGCGGCATACTGGACTCCGAATGGGTCTCAGTAGAGGCCTGCGAATCAGAAGTAGCGGGTATCAGGGGCTGCGAAAGCGCCTCACTGAGTACCAGTGAACTTGCGACTGGCTTAGGAGAAGTGTCGTCGGCCGTTTTGGACCTCGGCGGCCTGTCTCTGTCTTTATCTTTGCATTTTTTCGGAATTCTGGTAGTCGGATGGCTAACCGACAACATTTCTGGATAATTAAACCGAGAACCAAAATATTTAGAAGCGAAAATATACCGACGACGGATAGTGAGCCGATTAAATAAAGCACAAAACTGACAGCAAGGTATGTCGTGGTCAGGGCCTAGGCAAGGAATACAGTATAAATGAAAATCTTTATGAGGTATTTGCTTTCCACAAGTAATGCAATTATTAACTTTTACTGACATCGGAAAGGAGCAAGAAAAAGTTTCCCCAATGGGGTACTTAGCTTTAGTTGGGTTCTGAAACTCGATAACGAAAATTTCAGGAGTCAGACGACCGGCACTTGCGAACTGCTTCTGCTTTGGGCACCGCATGGCAAGAAACACTGATGTAATGGTGTCGGCTGCATGTTTTATACCCCTGCCGACCGGACGTTATGGAAGAAGGGACAGCAACTGACGCAGGACCCAAGACTTTGTTAATCAGGCCGAATGAGGGCTACTGCAGGCAGATAACCCAAATGTAATGACTGCAACAGTGAAACATGAAGAACATCCCACACTGTAAAAGTAGCTGACTCCAAATCCAGCTCCAGACAAGTGGAGTACTTCAGGGTTCAGTCCTGAGACTGCTCTTGTTTGGCATCTACTTCTCTGAAGTACAGGTCAACACTAAGGGACTCTGGCTAACAAAGTTTGCAAATGACTGCAAACTGGGAGCCATTACTGAATCCCCAAATGATGTGGATACTCTACAAAAGGGTCTTACAGAAACAGATGCTTGGTGCCAGAGCCATGAGCTCAAGCTAATGCCAAGAAATGTATAGTTATCCCCTTTGGGAAAAAAACATGTACCCGTGAATTACCACATAGGTGGCAGTACACTAAACACTGAAAGTGTGATAAGAGACATAGGGGCACAGGTGGACAGTGGTCTCACCTTCGATAACCACATCGCCACAACAGTCAGGAAATCCTATGTGGCACACCTCATTGCTAAGGAGGTCATTGTCCCACTGTACTCATCCCTCATTAGACCCATTATAGAATACAATGCCCCACTTGGTATGTACCTCTCAAGACATCTGCAACAACTGGAAAGGCTGCAGAAATACCTTACTACAAGAATCACAGGCCTAAAGCAGATGCCCTATGCTGACCGCCTTAAAAAACTTCAGCTATACTCTGTCACATACAGTCTACTCAGAGGCGATCTCTGCCTAACGTACAAGGCCATGTGAAACGCAGAGCTGTTGGACATGCTACAATTAAAAGAAATCCCAATCCCTCAGATCCACATGCTCCAGGGATCTAAACCTTGTCATTACAATAAACAAAACATGCTGGAGGGATAGGCTCCTGACCCAGGGACTCCCCAGACTCTGGAATAGACTGCCCATACATGTCAAGCAGTGAGCCCCTTTGGCTCTCTTCAAAAGGAACCTTGATGATTGGATGGGAGAAAGGAAATTCACCCCGGGATCATGTCAGTCGCCCTGCTAGACAGGGGTCCAGGGAAGTAAATATTGTGGGAAGAAATAGCCTGAATTGTTATGGCTAGGCTTGTATAGGCCCTAGGGCAGATAGGCTAGTACCAACCTATGAACATATAGCTGCATTTAATGGAGTGTCTTGCCACTTGGGAGGAAGCACCCAAGACAGCAAGAGACAAGGCTTTTCCTTCAGAATCTGAAGACCTGCAATGGCACTTGATGCCAGACACAAAAGCTCTAAGGAGTACTTAGTCATATGTGTCTGATAACTGATGGCCCTGAAAGCCAAGTTGGCTGAAGTATAGGCCTTTTTTCCCAGTCTCTCAAGGGTTCTACTCTCTTTGTCTGATGGAAGAAGGGTTGTAGAAGGACATATCCTAGATGGTTTACCTGTATCTACTGAAATGACTGCTGGGTCTGCAGCAGGACACCTAAAGAGGAATTTTCAGTCTTCAGGGACTTGTAGAAGCAGTCTGGCTTCTTGGGAGCAGAGGACTGGGAGTCTGGAGTTTGGGAATCATTGTAAAAGGCATCCAGAAATGCAGTATGCAGTGATGGAACTGCAGAGGGGCTAGGGAAATCAACTTGTAGAAGCTGATAGTATCTTTTTTGGACATCAGAAATTTGGGAGGTGTCCCACTTAAAGTGTTCTCACATTTTCAGAAGAGTTTCACCAAATGATCTCTCTTCCATAGGGGAATCGGCACCGATTGATTTCTCTTCAGAGGGAACATACTCCTGAGAAGAGGGAATTTGTGTTGAATAATCAAAGGATTCCTCTTCAGAGGAAAAATCATCAGAGAAGTCATTGTACCTAACTCTTTTCTGAGAAGGTTGGGAGTGGGAATAGGAGCAGGCTGAGAGGAAGGTGGCTGGAGTACCATGAAGACCTGAAACAAGCTTTGAGAAAAGGACTGCCAATTTGTAGGGCCTATTTAGCAGGGGACAAATGCTTAGTTATTTTTGTTTTTTTCTTTGCAGGAGAAACAATCCTATGCAACGTCAGAGAACCGGAAGAAGCTTGCATTCAAAAGTGTCTGAATCAATTTCTTCTCTTACTAGAGATCGTGGTACCCCCAGGACCCTCCGTACTTTTGAACCTAGGTTCCCCTGCAACATCCTGATTGGATGTCTGTTATACCTTCAAAGATGTGCTCGTGGCTGAAATCAAGGTGGCCTCAGAACTGGACTTGGCCTGTGAATCCATGACTGAAGTTGAACATACCTCCGGGTTGATTAACACCTTGTGAGATACGCCTGATGATGGAGGTTCAGGTCAAGGTTTCTTGGCCTTGTGCTTCAACATCTTGGCACTGGACCCAGAGGTACCTTCCATACGCTTATCAAACAACTTAAGTCATTGGTTCTCTAAATAGACAGCAAGAGAAGAGAGCCTGCTTATAAGGGTCTTGGGTACGAAGGACTGGTAAATGCTACAGGGGGTCATGGTTGTGGCTAGGACCTAAACAAGAGAGACGCTGTAGATGCCTGTCCTTACATGGAACCAGTCTTCCACACTGGCCCTTGCCCTTCTTGGATGACATAACCAAAACAGTAGTAAAGAGAAACATTTTCTCAAATGGGGCACTTATGTGGAAGAGACTGAAGGCGCAAACACTGAAACGATCAGACTGACAGTCGGAATGGCATTCTGGCTGGCAGCAGAAAAGTTCTGAGGATGGTATGTGTACACATTACTTTTATGGACTACGTAGTATAAGACTTCTGTATACTGGCTGACTTCAGGTCACCTTCTGGCGGGAGATCCCTCAGGTTAAGAATACTGCAGCAAGTGAATAAAAGGACATCAATGTTTTACAGTCTTTAAAAATAAAACAAAAACTAATACAGTTTACATAATTATACCAAATTAGACATAACATGAAGACACTGGTTAAGAATAGATATAAAGTTACATGACAATGATTTAATAATTACATTTTAGAGAAATTAAGGGTAAGTAAGTATAATACAAACAGGAATCGCAATACAAAGGGAGAGAAAAACAGGCTTATGGTATGTATAGAAAGAAAGCCATGTAGAGAAATTGATAGAAGGAAGGGAGTGAGTGAAGGGTGACTAAGGAGATTAAGGTTTAAATGGGTATTTGCTCACATTTAGGGATATAATTTACCCTGGTGCTGAGCAAGAACTGAGCCAGCTTTTGGCCAAGAAGTCTTTCAGAATGACTTTGAAGGATGGGAGGGTTACTGACCTGATGGATAGAGACAATGAGTTTCAGGCATTAGCAACATGGTACAAGTACAGACAATGCCAAGTAGATTTGATAGTAGGTTTGTGGCTGGAAAGGAGTTTCTGGTTATTGGATCATAATGACCAAATGGGAACACAGCTGTGTAGAATGTTATTTAGTGCTGTACAAGCAGATGGATTCTGGATAATTTTATAGGTGGTAAGAAGCTGTGTATATGTTAGTCGATGGGGCAGTTATAACCAATTTAGGCTTTTTACTGCTATACATTGGTAGGTTCTGAAAGGGGTATTTGATGCAAATTTAGCAAATTTGTTATAGCATTGTCCAGGTTTTGATTTTTTTGTGATGACTGAAGGTTAGTATGGATAGAAGCACCATAAAGTAGTATGGGGAGGAGACAGGTAGTGACAGGCATAGCTTTAGTAGTGTCAGTGAGCAATCTTTTGGCTCTGTAAAGCATCCCTAGCTTTAGATGAGTTTTCCTTATGTAATTTAGTATATGCAGATCAAATTTAAGATTATCATCCAATATCATCCCTAACAACTTGCTATGAAAAGTGACTTCAATGGTTGAATTATCAAGAGAGAGGACTTTAAATTTTGTTTTTTCATGGGAGTGGGGCTTGGTGAAAAAAGTAGTAGCTTGTTTTTTCCAGGGATGAGCATGAGTTGTGAGTTATAAAGCTATGTTTTAGTTGTTAACGCTTCCCAAGTAATTTTTTTGGAGGTATGCCGTGTTTTAAGATGTGCAAATGAATGTGGAGTTATCTGTGTACTGTACTAGGAAGGCCTGTTGTGTGAATGGGTGGAGGGTGTTGGCAAGAATGTTGAAGAGGAGGGGACCAAAGAGAGCCTTGTGGTACACCAGTGATGACTGGGAGGTATAGAAAGAGGGTGGAGTGCCATTTTACTGACTGATACTTACTGGACAGGTAGCTTTTGAACCACAGAAGGGTGGGATGACAGACAGCTAATGAGGACATTTGAAGTAGAAGTTTGCTGTGACGAACTGCGTTGAAGGCTTTAGACAAGTCAAGAAATAAGGAAGAGACTAGTTTGCTGTTATGTCTAGCTTTACTGACTACTGGAAGGACAGAAGTCATGTGTGGGGGGGTAGGAATTCTTCCTGCAGGAGATAGTTTAGTAATTGTTTTTGAATACATTTTTTAAGTACTTTGAAGAGGGGATAAGATTGCTATAGGTCTAAATTTGGTTATGTCTGTTGAATTTCCTCCTTTTTGCACAAAGATCATGTGTGACTTTTTCCAGACAGACAGAGGAAATGCAATTCTTGGCTTGACCTATTTATAAGGATGGAGACAGGGAAGGCAATGCTATCGGCTGCTATTGCCTTGGAAGGTCATCAGCTGAAGTACAGCATGATTGCAGTTTAAGACTAGTTTTAAATAGGATGTGGGCACAGGTTTGACAGTAAAATTGAATGAGGTGATATGTAGCTGCTGGGCAGGGATAGCATTAGATATTGGGGAATTCTTGATTAGATATGCTATACAATCTTTGAAATAAGAGTTGAATTGCACTGTGGTTTTGAGTGACGAGTTACTGGGAGAGGTGTCAGGGTTGAATTTATGGCTGAGATGCAAGATAAATGGCTGTCCAGAATTTTTAGGATTGTTTTTATTATTATGAAAGTTATTATAGCATAGTATATCTTTTGTCTTCATTAATTTACTTTTTAGTATAATTGCGAAGCATTCTGAAGCTTTCACGATATTGTGGAGTTTTATATTTTTGCCATTCTTTCCATCTTGTTCTCTAGCCTGTAGTAGCATTCTACTCTTTTTGAACAGCCAAATTTTATTCTTTTTGTATAGCCAAATTGTATTATTTGTTTTTAGTCTCTTCCCTCCAGGAAGTGAAAGACAATTTAGCACGCTCAGGAAAGTTATACTTTATTCATTTACAGCATCATTTAAGGGAGAATTTTTAGGAAGTTACAGTTAATAGATGATAGGTTAGCATACTTGTCAACCTCTTAGTGCAAGAAATATGGACAAAGCCTGAGAAAATGGGCAGATAAAGGCCCAAAAATATGGACATATTTCCAATGTTGTGCTTATAAAATTAGAATGTTGCTAGAGTAGTTTTAACATACAATTTCTAAAGGGTTTGAACTCTAAAACTCAAATGTATGTCATTATTTAGTGACTTCAGTCCTCAGATCAACCCAGTGATTTGCCAGAAAACCACAAATTTTATGAGGAACAGACCAAAAATATAAGCCAAAAATGTGGACAGTTGAGAGGCATGTAGGTTAGTTATAAACATTTCTAGGTTAAACTTTGAAATGTTGCATGTTGTTTTATAAACATGCCATTTATTTAAGTGGATGTGTGAGATGTCTGGTTGTATAGATCAAGAGATAATCAGGTCAAATTATTACAGAGAGTAATCAGTTTATAACCCTTACAAAGTAATTAAAAGAGAGGTACAAAGTAGAACATGATTTCTTTCATTAACTGAATGCAGAATCATGCCGGCCAGGAAGACTAAGCAACTGGCATATACAGTGTAATCTATTGTTCAAAAGAAGGACAGTGGTCAACTTAGTAAGTGGCCCTCAGGTGTGCAAAGACAGCAGTGTCGGGGGGGGGGGGGTGTTGCAAACTAATTTCTAGCACAGGCAAGCACATATTTGAATATATGAAGTTAATACACAGCAAGGTTCTTCAAGTTAAATTTACTTACATTGTACAAAGACAACATTTTCAGTGAAAATATTTGGGAGCTGGCCCTTGGGG
This sequence comes from Protopterus annectens, assembly GCF_019279795.1. Taxonomy (NCBI): domain Eukaryota; kingdom Metazoa; phylum Chordata; order Ceratodontiformes; family Protopteridae; genus Protopterus; species Protopterus annectens. Next base: position 464,822,220 of record NC_056727.1, read on the forward strand.
CAGAGGTTCTGCATTATCACAGTCAGATGTAGTGACCACAAGCTATTGTACAAAGACAAATTTCTGAGCTAAAATGTTTGGGAGCTGGCCCTTAGGGAAGAGCTTCTGCAGTATTGGGGTCGGATGAAGTGACCACAGGCTACTGTGCAAAGATAAAATTCTCACAGAAGTAGTTTTACTCAAATCAGTCAGAATACACAACACATATTTGGTCATTTGTGTTTGGTAATTCGCATTTCTGAAGGGCAGGGTGGAAGAGGTGTACACCTTCTTTCCTTAAAGTTTAGATGACTTGTCTGTGGAAACAGATAACGTTTTTTTCTTTATAAGAATTTTGTGTCTTCAGGCACTTAACAGACCCAATCAGGTCTCTCTGACACTACACGCTGAGAGAGTCAGGTACATCAGAAGTGGATGCAGAAGCATCCAGAAAAAGTCTCCAAAACTGGTGGGACAGGTGCAGGCATAGCAGTGCCAATCTCTAGTAAATTGTAATATCTTTTTTGTACATCAGATATTTGTCTGGATTCCCACTCTAAATGCTGCATCATCTTAGTGATGGTTTCCCCAAAGGAGATTACCTCCTGATTCACCTGTAGAGGAAAAGTATCCTCATCATCATGAATCTGAGATGAGTAAGCCATGGAATATTCAACTGAATCAGAATCTGCTCATCCTCCTCAGAAGAGAACTCATGTTGTGTCTTTTGGGAGGTAGAAAGAGCAGATACAGAGGAAAGAAAAGAAGGCAGCTTGAGAGCCAAAATGGCTTTAAACGTGTCTTGACAAAATTCCATCCATTCTTTTTCCTGGGGCATCTGAGGAGGAGAAACATTTTTTGTTTTCCATTTTTCTTCTTGGGGAGGGATGTCAGTTTTAACAAAACGTGATGGCTCCATCCCATGGCGCACTTTGATTAAAGAAACAAGAACCTCTTCCTGAACCAATATTGGAGGGATGCCTTCTGGAACTTCCAAAACTGTAAGCCTACATTCCCCTTTTTCCAGCTGTACCAGACATGTGAGAGTCACACCACCATACTAGCCGCTGGTAGGGTCACCTTAGTTGGAGCCAAAGAAAAGTTCAAACACACTACAAACTGTTGTGAAGCCTCAATAGGTATGTCAGAGTCCAACTGGGCATACGATGGTAAAGGCCTAGGTTGTCTGAATTTCTTTTTTTTATGGGACGTCAGATATTCCACCATTTTTAGACTGGTCTAGACACTTTAGGTGTTAGGTCTCAAGCTGGGTATTAAGTAAAGAAAGACGAGTACAGTTTTTGGTACAAATGACTTGACAAATTTTGCAATTTTTTTATAGTTATGTTGTGCTCCAAGTTGAAAAAGGCACTAGGAGTGGAGAACTGTATAAGGAATCTGCCTACCGTGACTGAAGTTCCCCCTTAAGCTCACATCTAATGTATTAAACCACAAAAAAGCAAAGAAAAATAAGGAAGGGTCGTCAATAAGGCACTTATCTCAGAAAGAGATGGCAGGAATGATAACAATGACCACGCATAGAGCAGAACAATGTGTGCAATACCTGCATTTGGACTTGCTGCAAGATAGTCTGTGGATCATACGCTCATACATCCGCTGGTGTAGCTTTACACTTGTGGGTATAGGTCAAATGTCATGCATATGGCTCTATGAAAGGTTTTGGCTTTGGTTCTACAGACAGATTAATTTGTGAGATAACCCAACAGTTTGGAATACTGCAACAGTGACCTAAGGAATGACATCCAGCCATATTACAGAAATGTATATTTTGTACTCCGCCTCATGCTGTTACCCATTTACATACACATCATTTAAAAATAATTTACTCATCCCTCAAAAAGTTGCACCTACACACTTTGGGAAGGGGCACACTACTTTTATCTGCTGGCACATATAATTATAAAATATTTATTTTTAGATGTGCATTCCGATCAGGTAAGCACGTGTTGTAATGCTGTATACAGTAAACATTAGACAGTTCCCAACATTCTGTGCTCTTTAAATCAAAGTTTCTGAGAGAAGCTTTGAAAAATAAATTACTCACGTGAGTACACTTAGTATACCTAGCTACCTTGACTAGTATTGATTTGATGGTAGAGGACTTACATTTGTAGTGGATTTTTGATTTTTCATGTACATCAAGTTTACTTGATTTTTTTTATCCTTTTTTCATTCACTCCATAATATAAATCTTATACTTGAAAACTTTCTGTAGTGTGTTTCTCACAAGATTTGATGCCTTTGTCAATTAACCTAAAAGAATGCGATTTTATTCTTCTGAATCTAGCAACTTACTGGAAATTCAGACATATACTGCACGACTCAAATTTATACTCTGACCCTATTCAAAATAAGAACAGGGTACTGTAATTTTTAAGTACAATTAATCACCTACAAGCACATTTACTGATCGATTCAGGGGGAGAAGACATGACCTTATGGCATATGAAGTTCAGAAAATACTCTTCTTTCTCAAAGGAGCAAGAGCTAACTACATAGCTGGAAAAAAGTCTAGTGTGAAAAGAAGGGACTAGTGGAATACAGACAGCAACAAAAATTGAACAAGAAGTCAAATTTAAGAGCTTAAATCATAAACACCTTAAAAACAAGACTCACATGGTAATGTGGAACAACAGAAGTAATGCATGACAGAGTATTACTATTAAAATATGCTAATTGCTAAAACAAATAAAATGAAAACTGTAAAAGCAAAATAACTGTTCTAAACCTGACACTCAGGTTTTTACATATGTAAAATGTCATAAGTTCATAAAGTCATAAATAAAGACCACACTATCAATCTGCAGACTATTATAAGCCTAGCCAATAACCAGAGGTCAGAATCAAAATCTGTACCTTTTATCAGTGATGTTAAGATCTCAATGTACAATCAACAGGAGACAGAAACAATCTAAAACAGCTCAAAAGCCTAAACCTTAATTCACTTCAAAAAATGTCTCACTGAAGTCTCAAGACAGTGTGAGCAAACTTTGGACTTGTACAGGAGTCTAGTGCCAGAGATGAATATAGCTTCACAAGCACAATGCCAGCATTAATCTTAGCAAGGAAAAAGGGACAGTTTGTAAAATTTGTCTAGACCAAATACAAGATGGATAAATCTGCACTTCTGCAGTGACTCTACCTAAAGAAAGCTATACCCTGTCAAAACTTATGTTTAAATCGATGACTTCACTAAATGTAAATGTATGAATGGTATTCTATTACACTTATGTGCTCGTGCGTTGTTTTCACAAAATCTAATTCAAATGTCTGAAAAGGAGACAGTTTCTGAAAATGAAAGTTATAGGTACTCACCATAAAGTTGCATATGTGAGTGGAGCTCTGGCAGCAAAAAAATAAACAATTAAGACTTCTGCTTTTGGCATTAGGATTATTCTGTGCAGAAAGCCATCCAAGTCATTAACTTCCTGTTTACATCTCTCAAAACAAACTATACAACCATCCTGCCATGCCAGCTCTGGACTAAGCAAAAAAAAAAAAAAAAAAAAAAAATTACGCTGAAGGCAGGGAAGCAGAGTTGGTGGATGACTTTCTGTAGCTGGAGCTCTAAACATAGAGCCAATATTATGATGAAAGCCACAGCTTTCACATCTAGGATTACTAACCTCAAACTACTGGAACCAACAAGACAGTCATCAACTCTGTCTTTGATAGCCGCCTTAAAGGACTATTTGACTACTGTGGCCCCACATACGGAGGCTTTAAGCTGCAAGCCATGTTAAACCTGTAATGCTTTGCAAAATATTCACAGAACATCAAGCAGCAGCCACACAAATATTATTCTAGCAAACATTACAGAAGAATGCTTTGATCTGGATGTTGCTCTGGTAGAATGTGCTTTGAAAAGACTCTGTAAAGTTTTGCTATACTTGTTATAACAAAATACAATATTAGTTAGAAGCCTGCATCAAGACTACTGCAGCTATGTTCAATCCTGAAAATTACCATCAGGAAGGTGCGACTCTGGCTCTATCACAGCAAAACTTAAACTTCGCTATAACATTTTTAAGTATTTTTGCACCGGGCCTTTGATGCACCAGAACATGGAGGGGGCTGTACCCCCTTCCCCACACCACTGCTGTGTATACATTACTACTCTAGGATTGCTTACCAGAGAGTAAAGGTCATTTTCAGACATAAGGCAATCTCAAAATTAGTACACAAAAAATGTAATCATCCTTCACTGTTCACATGTTTTGAGTGTCAAACAAGACAATCTTCTGCCTTTCTCCCTAATTAAGGAACTACTAAGACCTTGCTTGGTAACTTTTAATCTTCATGCCCACTAGCAAAATTAAAAAATAGTCATCACTTCTATGGTCCTTGCTTTGTCTGTTATTTTACCTGAGCTGCCTATGCCCATTCACACAGTTAAAGAGGCATTTTCTCTGGTAAAAGTAATGAGATAAAAAAAACATTAAATGGACATATTAACTCAGCTAGCCTTTGTGGCAAACTGAAGCATGAAGTAAGGGTTAGCAATTCAGCTCTACAGCACAGAGAGGTAAATCAGTGACTACAATGCTGACAACCACAGTTTCTCTGGTTCTGCCGGAGCCCACTACAGGAGGGTTAGATTGAGCAGCTCATATTAACTCATTCATCCTGGGGAAAGGAGGGTGGTTCCAATTTGCCCATCCACCACCAGCAAGTGAAGATTTGCAAACAATGAATGGCAAAAGAGCATGGGACAAGGGCTTGGTACTACTAAGCTGGTGACAACAGAATTCATTACTATGCATAGGGAAGCATGCACGCACATGGGATGGGTGTAGTAGTCCCTTGTGGTGACACCAGTGCCCCATATCAGTGACCACTGAGGGAAGGATTAGGTGCCCTCACAAATTCAATTACAGCCTGCTTCAACATATGCAAGCAAGGGCACAGATCACTTCTCCACTGCACCTCTGACTGGCTCTCACCTCTATGCTGGGGTACCCAACTTGGCATGCATGAAAGGGAAATCAACCTAGAAAAAAAATGAAAGAAGAGTTAATACACAGTGAAACTATTTATTTCTGAAAGGTAAGGTAAAGAGGGTTTACAGATAAATCTTGCAACTTAGAAACTGATTTGCTCAAATTTCATCTATTGAAAACAGTTTCCAATATGAAAATGTCATCCCCACTAAAGCAAACAGTTCAATTAGGAAGAAAGTTTTTCGTTTTTTAATATAAAATTAATTAACTCAAGGGGGGTAGAATATCTGTATATGGAGACCCAAGAAGAACGGATATCTGTCTAACTGGTGCTGAGAATAAATTTTGTTTTCATAGACGAAATGAAGAAGGCATACAGCAGGCCTCTGGACCAAGGCTCCATCAGGATACCCTCCGCATTACCATTTGGGAGGTAAATTAGTGAGAAATATTTGCAATATTTTGCACTGGTGGAGGAGGTAAAAAGATCACATCAGTTTACCATACTTTTTAAAAATCTTTAGATATCAAAGGACTCGAGCAATATCTGTGAAGAAGTGGGGCAAGCCTGCTGAGTCTACTGACAAAGTAGTAGTTGTTCTTGAAGGCCTGCTTAAACACTCTTATGGCTTCCCAGCACACTGGGCGGGAGTTCGTTCTTCCATGGTTACCAATAAATCATATTACCGCTATGGTGTCTGAAGGAATGAAAATGTGATCCTAAAGGAGGTATTCCAATCCGGATTCCTAAACAGGCCACAGACCCTGCATTGTGTGAGCAGTTTATTATCCTTCCCATCCCTAGACTGATACAGCTGTAGTAAATGTTACTGATGAATGAGGCGAATGGAAATGCTTAAGAGGTACACAAGACCTCTGTAATCCAGACTGTTTTCATGCCATCAATGTACACATTCAAAACTCTCTTGGTATCTAACCTGAGGTACAATCATAACTGAAGCATCCATTAATACCACCTTGAAACACAGACTTGCAAAAAAAAGAGTAAACAAACGGCGACAGATAAAATGTCTTGAAACCTCTGTGTGGGTTAAAATGCCAAAAAATCCTAGTATCTAGGGAACAATCTATGAAAGTCAAGAGCTGCAACAGAGTGAACTGGAACTATACAAAGCTCAAAATAATCACAGAAGAGTGAAAACTGTGGAAGACAGACTTCTGCCAGATGAAACTCTGTCAACTTGCCAGGATCTAGTTACCCAAAAAAACCTGGTGCCCTTGCAGCTGCATGTGGATATTTACCACCGACATGCACTGTTGTAAATGTATAGAATCAAAGTTGAGGTGTAGGGGGATCGCATGGAAAGGACACTGACGTCTCTAAGAGTTTAGAAACCTTCTTGAAATCTTTCTGATTTTTCCATACAGGGGAGCATCATGAAGATCCAAAGAAGACATACAGTCTCCTCTGGAAAGACAGGAAAGGAAGGACTGTAGGATAACTAGGACAATTCTGCGATTAAGGCAGTGAAGCTAGTTAAATCGAGACTGCGTCTATTATCCCTTTTTTTTTTTTGTATTAACAAAAGTCTGGAAAAAGTATCCACGTTCTTGTTACTCTTGGGATACCTCCTGGATGTCTCAGTTCCTTTCTTGAACAGTTTTTGCAACTCTTTCCTCATCTACACATTTGGAAGATGAAACATCTAGCAATGGAAGCAATGGTATTGAGAAGAAGAGAATTGTGGTTGGCTGCCTTTGGCTAGGACATCTCTTGTCCAAAACTAGGGGGCAACAGTGAAGCAACCTGAGGTGTGGATGAAGTCTCTCCCTCTGACCATCTTTATCAAGGACAGAGAGGGTTGGTTACCAGGGTGAAAGTCAGGACTGCTGTGGACCAATTAAGGATGGCATCCACCCTAAAAATGTCAAGGTCTTTGGGCCATAGCGCTTGTTGGACCTCAGATGCTCTAATGGTGATCCTGCTGGGATCCAGAGGAATCCTGCTCATGGGCTGTGGATTTCAGTAGAACCCTGGCTCCACCATTTCCTAATGAAAGTGGGGTGGGGGAATTAAATCTCATAGCAACAGTCATTTATCTGTTTGACATTTACCTTCACAGATTTCAACAAGTCATTTATTTCTAGCCAAAATAAGGGTCTCTAAAATGGAGAGTCCACAAAGGATGCCTTGACATCCACAGCAAATGCTGTAATGTGGAGCTGAGATAGCCAACATATAATGCTGGATTCTTCTGCAACAGCAGTTCTGTCTGCCATGTAGAATGGAACTCAGAAAATAAAACTGCAGAGTGTAGCCATTGCAGATATAGATACCTCTGCCTTAAGGATTTCCCTTAATGAAACTGTTAGACATCCCATCCAATGAGTTACGTTATCAAAGAGGACCCCTATAAAATACATCAACGCAGTAAGGCAGTTCAATGCCGTCAGGAGAATGTGGAGACCATGAATACACTTTTTCAAACTTAAAAAGAGCTGTGGACTCTGTTCTGATGATGTATGGCAAGCAACTGAGGAATAGAATGCTTTTCAGGACCTTAGAAACTGCACGTCAGGCCTGAAAATATAATCTCAAAATATACAAATTTCAGTTGGAACGAAAATACTACTCCCCCTTGGTACAGGTGTAACAATATTTTTTTCTTCAATGTTATAATGCCTCTTACTATACTGTACTGTGGAGCTTTATCTACATTTGCTTAACTGTTTTACTGTAAAATTTTCACTGTATTCATCTTCACTTTTGCAAATTTTCTTGCTTACTTGTACTGCGGAGATTTTCTCCTTGGGCCTCCACTGAAAAAGGGCTTTTGCTCAGATGGACTATCCCAGTTAACAAATATCAAATAAATAAATACATAAATAAAATAAATAAATATATAAATAAATAAATTGTCCCCAAACCATATTCTGTTATTCCTTAAATATGTCCTTCAAGGGTGGGACCACCTTGGAGGACTACTCTGTCAACTTACAAGCCTGTTCCAGCCTTATTTTGAGGAAAGCAAACCACCTCTGAACATCTCCACTTCATTCCTTCATCAACTCTACTATTTTCTCAAACCTAAGTCCCTTGGAGGAGAGGAAGGAAATGCATCACCCTCATCCTTATTATCCACATGTTCAAAGAAGGTTCTAGGTGTCTGGTTTTGCCAACACATTCTCTGGGCCTTTTAACCTTACAAGACCCTTCAGACAGATGAGGCTGAGGATTTCTTTTGGTGACTTATCTTTCTGGGTTGGAAGGGGGTATGACTGGATAGGTAAAATTAAGAGGAAGCACTGGAGAAAATGACGAGAAATGCATTCTTGAAGTACAAAAAGAGGTTACAACTACTGACATAACACTGCTCTGCAACACAAGTTTGAGTAACGGAGCCCACATCCCTGAAATAGTTGGGTGAAGTGCTATTCCCATAACGGAAGAATAGCTGTTGATGAACAGCAGCAGCCTGGAAGGCAAAAGCCTATCCAACTGGTGTCAGTAGGGCATACACCTATTTCAGGAATGTTGTTAACACCAATGCTAGATAAACTAATGCCTGCCAGGTAGGCAGAATCTGTTAGAACCAGCAACTATGATACTGGCACTGTAGGAACTGATGCTTGGTAAGTCAGCCTCAATGGAGCTGACAAATGGAGTGGATATGGGTAAGGAAGAGCACAGGAGCTTTAATGAACAATTTTACTTCCAGTCATTTCACTATCCAAACCAACAAACAGCAGTTAGTCAAGGGGAGGGGGGCAAAGTCTGGTAGGCTAGCATTAATGCAGCCAATGGCTGGGGTAGACACAGGTAAGGAATGATGCACGAGCTTTAAAGAAGTACTTTGCCTCCAGGCATTTAACTACTCTAACCAGTAGACAGTCAGTCTAGTGGGTAGACCAAAATGGGATGGTGCAGTCACTGCAGAAGGAGACGCGAGGATAGGACTGAACTATAATATGAAGCTCTCTCCAGCTGTGGTGGTAGGCTCCATTACAATTAACGGTGGCAGCTTAAGCTTTGTCTCTGCCTTATGGCCCATTACTTACCGATTAAAAAAAAAAATAAGAGAGGAGCATGAAGACTATGGCTGAATGACTCTCTGTCGCACAGGCTCCTTTTTGAAATTGCTGGGATTTCTGGGACATCAACAAATTCTCCAAATCCTTGCAACAATGATGTTATGTTGCAAAATTAAAGTTAAAACTTTGTTGTTTTGCAAGTGACACTTAAGCAAATAGGGCAAAGAATGTGCCTGCTCACTTGTAGAATATGCTTCCACATCTACTTTCCCAAGTCATAACTGAAAAATAAAGCCATAGCCCACGCAAACAACTAGGGAAAAAAAAGTAGACTATACTGGAAAAGGTAAAAAATCAAAATATTCACTCCTCTGGTGATTAAAAAAAAAATCATCAAATGTCCCTTCTTAATACTAGCCAAAGAACAGCCTAGAGTCATCCAATACATATTTTTTCCCAGTAGGAAATAACTGGACAGGCAGAAGAAAGCAGTACATTATGTCACAAGGGAACAGAGGGTGCACAGGTTCACAGAAGGTTACTAGGGTAATAGCCCAAGAGCCCTTACAACTAGCCATATTTATCCCAAGTTGCCCCAACTGTCTGTAGTTAGGTGAGCGAGTTTGCAGACGTAGAAGTCTATGATAACACTGACTGCCTCTGTCCATGAGGGACATGGGTGCCACTCCAGGAGTGAATTTACAGCCACCTATCCATTGATCTAGGTAGCAAATGAAGAAGGTAAGGGAGGGGCTCTGTTTAACATGAATGGGAAGCTTGTTCTATAGAAAGGGTAAGTTTCTGGGAGATGTACCTCTCTCCAACATGATTTGTTCATGTCAGAAGCTAGGTCAAGATCCCTGGAATGAATGACCCTCATGCTGTTTGATCTATGATCTATCCATCAGGGCTGGGTCAGAGACTGCCCTGTTAGCCAGAAACAGGTCACCCCTCAACAACCTGAATACAATGACAGGACTTTCAGTCTTTCCACGTAGGATTTGTTTTGTGTACCATGTATTTTCTTGGTTTGAAAGCTCTGTGGTCTCTCCAGCTGTTGCAGGTGTCTGGTGAGATACAAACAAAAGAAAGCAATGCTCTCAGTTACTGGTCTGATGAGGGCTGAGTACAATGGAATTATAATATCCTTAGATCAAGATGCAATGCCTTCACTTGTGAGATGCACCACCTAGAAGGATTTCCTTACCACTGTGGATACACGGTAATCGAAGTTCAGATTGGGGTGCTACTTATATTGTAATTAGCAGGGATGTTAGCTTTCCCAAAGGGAATAATAATGCATTTTTTGCATTTAGCTTCCATCCATGGCTTTGGCACTAATCATTTGTCGGCGTTAACCCTTTCTGCAGTATATTGGCATCAGTGGGGGACTCAATGATTGCTCCCAATTTGCACTCAGCAGCAAACATGGTCAGCCACAGGCCATCCACATTTGCCTGGACTTCTAAGAATTAAATTATGAACAGTAAAGGGTAAAGCACAGAAACCCTTGGTATGCCACTGGTGACTGGTCTTTTGCTCGAGGTTAAGACAGGTTAGCAGTTTGTGAAAAAATGTTATGTGCTAAGCAGTCCTAATACCTACAGCATAGGTTCCTATGCCTGGTTCCATGGTATACAGGGGTTCGCAAATGACTGTTGATTGGGAGCCATCACAGATTCCCCCCATGACACAACCATCTTACAAGAGGGTCTAACACAGGAAAATGGCTGGTGTCAAAGTCACTGATTAAAACTCAATCCCAATTAATCCATTATAGTGCCTTTTGGGAAAACTGCCTCTCAAGTTAATTACTCTATCGATAAGACACCTTAAGAGTTGGCCTGGTAGTCAGGGATCTGAGAGCACATCTAGACAGTGATATGGTCTTTGACCAACATGTGGCCAAGGTAGTAAGAAAATCATTCTGTGTCACCCAACTTATAAGCAAGGGCATGGGATGCAGGTCCAAGGAAGTCACAGTGCCACTTTATTCAGCACTTATCTGACTATCATTGAGTACAATGATCCCTTCAGCAAGTACCTGGCTAGGCATATGCAACAGATGGAAAGGCCACAAAGGGTCCTCACTAACAGAATCTACGGTATTACACACTGTGCTATACAGATCGCCTTAGAGCCCATTGTCTCTGATATATATATATATATATATATATATATATTTTTTTTTTTTAAAACAAAAAAATCTTCATTGAAGCATCACTTCTCACATAGGCAATCATACATTTATATAAATGAAAAAACAAAACTATAGTGACATATTTTCAGTTGCAAACATTACACAACACATAAATTCTCTATACAGTCATTGTCAATCAAATGTTACATAGCTCATTCAATTCCTGCCTTCCATTAAATCTCATTCCTCCTACAAAACATTATTCTGCATGTATTTGTTCATACAATTCCCATTTTTTTCTAAGTAATTTGCTCCTGCCTTTTCTAAAGATCCCATGCCCAGTCCCTTTACCTTAGTTACTATATTCACTACTTCTAATAAAGATGGTTTAGACTTTGATTTCCATTTTCTAGTAATTTCTTTTTTTGGAAGCCTCCAAAATTAAACTCAGCAAGGCCTTACAATGTCTAGGCAATTCAAATCCTGTATCACAGCTGTATCACAGCTCAAAAAATAAATTTCCTTAGTTAGACCAATTTGCTCACCCAGTATTTCAGACAGACTAGTATGCAGGGGATTTTTTAAAGTTTGCCAACTCATTACACTCCTAAAAATGCATTCCCAATTGCCTCTTTCTACATCACTGTACCGCCAACATTTGCAATTTACCGGAAGAAACATTCTTTGGCATCTGCTAGACTTTAATGCACATCTGGGAGCCATACAAATATCCTTCCATTGTTTCTTTTGAATTGCTTATCCCATCTCTCTCCACAATCTTTTCTAACTTCCTACGACTCCTATAGTTATCATGCAAGTTCTATGTGCCCTACAAATTATCCTTTTTACCGGCAGCTTCTATTCTAGATTCAGTTAAAAATACTAGTCTGTTGCTCAGAATCCCCTATTCATTTCTCTCTGCCTATGCTCAGATAACAATCCTGGATATGGAAGGCTATCTCTAAACTGCAGTCCAACTGTATCATGACCTCTTCTTATTCTATTACCTTTCCCTTTCGAATTATTTGCTCCCAATACAGTGGTTCCTTTGCCAGCTTTCCCCAGAAATGCTAGCGCCCTCTTGCCTATTCTCGTACCTCTAACTGCAGTCATCCCTATCAGCACAGCCTCTTTTTTCCATTCCCGTGTTGTTCTTAAAATACTTTATGCTACTTTAAGAACATAATATTCTGCATGACTACTGTTATTCTCCTTAAAGATCTGCATCCAAAATCCCAGTCTCTCCTTATTTATTAAGGTTCCCCGCCATCTTATCATCTCTTTCCACTTTTAAGTATAGCTTTCTATTTGTGCTATGTACAGGTGTGTTAAATGTGTAGCTCTGAAATATCCATTCAAATTAGGTAATTCCAAACCACCTTGCTTGTTCTATTGAAGGATCAACTTATCCCACTTGACTCTTGAACTCTTATCCTCCCAGTTAAAATCCTTCAACTCTATTACCTGCTATCCACAAATTCTCTTTTAGTTGATAAAAATATGCTTGACCTGTGCATTAAAACTAAAGGGACTAAAAACATTTTCATTGCTTACATTTCACCATCCATAAAACAGAGCTTCCATTTTCTCAGTTTTTCTATTGCCTTTTGTTTAGTCTCTTCCCACATATCCTTAGCTACCATAATAAAATCCTTTTTAACCCATAATCCTAAGTACTTCATTTTATCATGTCCCCATAAATATGGGTATTGCTGAACAAATTTGTGTGTGGATAACATAGCTGACAGCTACTGTCTGTGCCTTTGTTTTACCTTCATCAATTTTGTATCCTGAAACCGCTTGAAAAATATCTCTGAATGTTCCACAAAAATGAATTGCCCTTTTCTGGTTCTATCAGGTACAAAATAATATCATGTGCAATAAAGCCAACTTTTCTTGATTACCATACCAATTATATCCTTGAAGTTCTGAGTCCCCTATTTTGTCTGCCATTGATTCTAAATACAACACAAAGGGGAAAGAGGACACCCCTGCCTGGTTCCTCTGTTCAAACATAACTTGTCAGGCAGGACCCCCCCCCCACTTAAATTTTCACCTCAAATCCCTCATATATCCTCCTAATAACCTTATTATTGTGTCAGGGAATGCAAATGCTCCCACTGCCCTACCAAAAATCCCAGTTTACTCTGTCAGTTGCTTTCTTTGCTCCAAGATCCACCAAGAACAATGGTATTTTCCTACATTCTGCTTCCCTCTGCATTATCATTGATCTATTAATGTTGTCAAATGTTTGCCTCCCCTCCACAAAACCACATTGATCCACATTATCAATTCTGGCATCACCTTTGCCATTTTCTCAGCCATTACATACATAAACAGTTTATAATCATGGTTTAGAATTGTATGTGGCCTATACGAAGCTGGATCTGATGGGTCTTTATCATATTTAGGTATTTCAACCACCACAGCTTTCTTCCAGGATGTTGGTACTTCCCCTCCTTAGTACTGTTAAACAAAACCTTTTAGATCAATATCACTTTCTTCATTACTAGCTTCCAAATTTCTACACGAATACCATCTATTTCTGGAGATTTTCCTGTAGACTGGTAATGCATCACCATTTTTATCTCACCTCATCTTATCCCAAGTGTTAATAACTGAGCCTCATCTATGTCTACATTTGGCATAATTCTTCCATAAATATTTATATTTGTACTTTTTCTTGATTTCCACATTTCTCTACTTTATACAGATTTTCATAAAATTTCCAAAATATTTCTAATAGCTCTGCAAGATCTCTTGGTTATTTTCCTTCTTACAGGCTCCTGAGTTTAACAAACCTTTCAACTTTCTGTTGAGTTAGCCATTGTGCTAAAAGCTTTTGTGCTCTGCAGTTGTAAAAAAAAAAAAAAAAACAGGTTGCTTAACAGTAATCTTTCTAAACTTATGCATAGTATCCAGGTAGATCCTTCTTTTCTGTTTAGCAGTCTGCAGTTGCACCTCTTCTTGTTCTGTGAGATTCCCTTTATTCTGCAATGTTTTGTCAGTCCTCTAAATAATTATGGTTACTTCTTAATTATCTCTTTTTTTCTTTTATTTCTACCCTATTTTTAAATTCCACTTTCATTTTATCCTACTCCCTAGCTACATTTTCTGAAGAAAGTTCCATCTTCCCTAATAACTCCTGAATAGTTTCCACTACCCATTCCTTAAATTCCTCTATGTTTAACAGATAGGCGGGGAAATGCAAGTGTCTCATTTTTATTTCATTACCCTGTATTTGGTGCATGATCTGAAACAGTTATTGGCAGCATTTCAAAACTTTAAATTAAATGCACATGTTTCTGTGAAATGTAATTTTTGTCTAGCCTAGCCCAGTTTTTGTACCTTGGGGAATAACGTAAATTTTCTCCAGGCTCCTACTACTGAATTCACATCTTCTACACCAATAATTTCATAAGTTTCTTGAAAGCTCTACATTTATTTGCTACGTTTTCCCTTCTAGGCCCACCAGATATACCCTCACTACTGCAAATCAAATTCCAATGCCCACCAGTAAGTAATATTCCATGCTGAAAGTAGATTTCTCATAGGATTGTCTTAAACTCCATTGTAACAGTTTTAGGTGGAATATAAATACATGCCAGCATAATCCTCCTCCCTTACCAGTAGCTCCTTACTACTACCATTATAATCTTTTTCCACACCTGCCTCTTGACATTCTTTTGTCACTACTGGAGCTCCTGTAGCAATTAATATAAGCATTCCCTCTTTCCATTGTCCAAGATATTCAACTGAATAATCACCCTAATCCCTTTATCAAATTCACATGCTCAGTTCTTTCCAAATTTGTCTCCTGTAGCATAGCTATTTGCACTCCACATTTCTTAAAATAGTTCACTTCTCTCTCTTTTTTGTATATGCCTGTGAGAACATACAGGTTCAAAGACAATATGAAAAATATTGCTGTTAGGATAAGAAGTTATTATTCCCACCTGTTATTGTACAACAGTATTTTTTCAACTGTCTAGTTTCAGCTTTTGTGTTACATCCATACAACAGAGTTTGGCTGTTAAAGGTTACAGTTTATTGTCATATCCACTTGAACCTATGTCACAACTTACAAGACTTTTTGTTTTAATGAAAACCCCCAAACAAAAAAAATACCTCCCTGAACCTATTAACTTAACAGTAACATACAAAACTACGTATATCTTCAAATAATAAAGTTTAAGCCTCCTAATAGGAATATTTATCCCCAATTGACAGCTACACTTACATGCTTTAACTGACCTATAATTAAGGTTATCCATGCTAAGACATGGTAGAGCCTATGCTTCTGCTTAGAATAAGCGCAGTCTGTTTTTATCTCATCTTTATTCTCTCCCAGATGCAGAAAACAACTTGAATGCCTTCAGAAAATATTATCTTTTAGCGATCGAAAGAAAAAAGTATTCTGTTTTTATTGCCCTATTATCAAGCTGTCTCTATAGAAATGTGTGGACCAGATACACAGTTGCCTTGAGCTACAAGTTTCTCATGTTGCACTGCGAACACTTGTTTAAGGAAAAGTTTTCATTACATTCAGTGTCCTATTATTTGCTTCCTTCCACTTAAAATTTGTTGTTAGATCAAACCCAATGGCCTTAATCCTGTCATTCTCCTATGCAAAAGTAAAAAATAAAGCACATCAATATTACTTATATTGTAATCTGTATAGTTTGACAACCAGTCCCTCATCTAAAATACCCAAGTCTGCCACCTATTATCTTAAACATACTTTTGTCTTGGCTATCTTCTCTTTTTACAGTGCAGTGCTTATACCAGATTACTTTAGTATCCCTGCAACACACAAACATGATTTAAAACACTTTACTATACAACATGCAGTATATATATATATATATATATATATATATATATAATATATATATATATATATATATATATATATATATATGTATATATATATACATATATATATATATATATATATATATACACACACACACACGTTATATAAAAATAACATTAAGAACAAAAATTGTTTTAGTTACAGTTACCTCCTTCCAGCCTCTTTCCCTGCCCTTATTGTACTTCCAGTCATTAATGACATGAAGTACGGCAGATAAAATGGACTTCCTACTAGGCAAGGTTAAAGTAAAAAAGTCCACCATTGGACTTCCTACTAGGCAAGGTTAAAGTAAAAAAGTCCACCATTTCTGGGGTTTCTTGTTCAGCCATATTTCACAAATGTGACTGATGGTCTGTAATCCCATATTTATTCACTAATTTCAGAGTTGCATCTCCTCTTCCTGTTGATCACCATCTCCCAACTCCAGTTTTGGTTTGTTCTCAATGCATTTCTAGTTGTTCTAGCCAACTCCTATGATTTTCTCTGTCTCTAAAGCATTTTCCTTTAGAACACTGGAAAAGGTTTCACTGGCAAAGTTTCTCTATAAGCTTTATTATCAGAAGAATAAGAAGCAGAGTCCTCTTCTCTATGATAGCTCACTTTTCATGGAATCACCTTTTCTAGTTCCTCCTTAGAGCGATCTGAAATTAAGCTGTTACTCAGTGTGCAGCCACCTTATAGGTTCATAGGCTCATAAGAGATTACTACACTAGTGGCTTAAAAGCCCTTACAAGCCTAGCCAATATAACCCAATTTTACCCAATATATGGCCCCTAGGGGCAACAGGACGGCATGGGGTTTGAGCCTATGCTTCGAGTAGGTTGCAGACTGCCCCTGTCCATAAAGGACATACATGCTACCCAGGTGTAAATTAGTGATTCCCCATCCATTGTTTCGCCGGCATGTTAAGATCTCCAGATTGGGTGACCCTCATGCTGTTAGAGTTGTGAATGTGTAGCAGCTCCTTCAGGGCTGGATTTGTGAGTGCCCTGCAAATATGGCAAAGGTCACCCCAATGACCCAAGTCCAGTTTCCTACAGGTTGTTTAGAGCTGACCTGTGCTTAGCATACAAGGCAGCCTTTGATCTGGCCCTGATGAGCTTCTGCACATCCACAAAATGAACAGCACCATAACAAATAGATCCAGGGATTTAAATTGTGCTTCTGACATGCACAGAACATGCTGATGAGACCGATATGTGTCTCAAAGGATTCCCATGCTCTGGAATAGCACAGTCCATCTCTAATCCTATTCAAACAATACACTGACCATTGTTATGGTAATTGTAAATTCATCCCAGGGCTGGCCCCCATGTCTCCTATAGATAGTGGCCATCAGTAAACTTTCCCTAACTAACATACCCTACACATAAAACTTTTTAGCAACCCCCTAACATACCTCTTCAATTCAGGATGTACATGTTACATGGGGAGACAACTGGACTGGGTTGCATTGCTAGGCCTATAATGGCCCTGGTTGCTGTTAGCCTAACATATATCTATGATATGTCCATTTAAAGGAGAAGGCATTCACTGCCCAAGTGTCTTTGTATGATGCCCTTGTGTAGAACTTCCTAAGCTGACTGTTGCTCAAAGCTGCAAACAGGTCTATCTCTGGGGCATCTCACCTGTGATCATATGTGTGATACCTGATCACATCAGTCTAGGATTTAACTGGGTTATCAAAGAATTCAGATGAAAAGGGATGTAGATGCCTTTATGGTCATCTGAGATTGCAGTGCTTTCTTCCAGGCAATCATGACCAGCCTGAGCACGTGGTATGATCAAATTCCATCTGTCTGTTGATATAAAACATCACAATATTGCAGTCCACTGTCACTTGTATAGTGCCTTTCTTCCAAATGAGATTGAGGGGCTTGAGCTACTGCAGTCATCATTTCTTTCATTTTTTTTTCCACTGGACTACACCCCACTGTCCTCTAACACCAAGGCACTGAGTCTATCTCCCCAGTTCCAGTCCTGGGCACCAGTTGTTAGAGCTTGGTTGTGGGGCCTCTGGAAGGCAGGTACTCCAGTTAGTGTCTGACTTGAGTGGATCACCACTCCAGTTTGTGAGAGCTGCATGGGATGAAAGGTATCACCTCTTTTAGTGACTATGAGTGTTGGCTCCAAATGGATCACGGGCACCATTGGAGTTGTAATATGCATCTTTGCCAGGGCTACAATAAAAATAGTGGATGCTATCTGCCCCAGTGCTATGAGGTATTCTCTGGTAAAAACATACCCCTACAAGATGGCACAGAAGGAAGTATCAGGTGTTCCAACATTTCCATGGGGACCAAAACTTTCTGGCATCTGTAGTCCAGGAGTGTCACCAGGAATACCATAGTTTCACAGGTGCATAAGTGTTTACTACGCTAACAACCACAAGGGCCTTCTTAAGCTTAGCCATACATCACAAATCTCTGACAAGTTCTGGTACCCTTGATAAGTGGAAGCAGGGGCTTCGGAGGTGAAACCTTTTGCAAGTAGAGGCTTGGGAGATGAACCATTTAAAGGCTGCCTGCGTCCATTACAGACACAGGTGCCAAACAGGGGATGAATTTCCTGTTCCCCATCCAATTGTCCAAGTTACACTTGAATTCGGTTAGGGAGGAACTCTGCTTCACATGGATGTTGAGCCTGTTCCAAAGAAAGGGTAGTCTCTGGGATACACACCTATCCTCCAGCAGATCCTATTTATATCACAGACAAGGTTCAAGTCTTTAGAATTGGTAATTCTGGTGCTCTTTGTTTTGCGGACATACAGGAGGGCCATCAGAGTGGGGTCTAACAATGCCTTGTATGCCAGGCATTTATCTTCCCTCAACAACCTGCAGGAGACAGAATGCAAGGATAGGACATTGAGACAGTATGCATAGAACACGTTACTTGCACCCTGTATTCTTTTACCGACGAACCTCTGTGGGCATTGCAGTTGTTGGATATGCCTGGTTAGGTACATAAAACAGGGGACATCATACTCAATGACAGGTCTGATGAATGCTGAAAAGACTGGAACAATAACCTCCTTAGACATAGATGCTATACCTTTGTTTATACCCTGCACAACATAGAATGATTTCCTTACTACTATAGACACAAGATGATCAAAGGCTATATTACTATTACTGTTTGTGTGTGTCTCCAAGTCCCAGACTACTGGCTCAAACTCTTAGGTGCGTATTGTCAATATGATAGTTACCAGGGATGGATGACTTCCTGAAGGATTCTGTTATCCATTTCCTGGAATTTAGTTTTAGTCCATGGCTCTGGCACCACTATTTTGCAAGATGTAAAGGACAATTTGGGAATAGGAAGGAAAAACAGAAAATTTGGAAGCAGTCTATGGAAAAAAGGAGGGCTTTATCCACCTCCTCTTGTGACTATGTTTGAATGAATGGATGGCACAGTGGTGCAGTGGTTAACGTGGTTGCCTCACAGCAGGAGGTTCTCCAGTTCGTTTCTCGGCTGGGGTGCCGTCTCTGCGGAGACTGCATGTCCTCCCTGTATTCATGTGAGTTTCCTCCGGGTGCTCTGGTTTCCTTCCATGTTACACAGACATGCTTCTGGACCATTCCTCCCCGAGCCTCAGCTGAAAGCTGGCTAGTTCCAAGTTGAACTTTCCTGGCAAACAAATGGTAAATAAATAAATAAATAAATAAATAAATAAAGTATCCAGATATGTCGTGGATATGAATGCCTTCTGTTCTGCTACAAGCTATTACTGGAGTCAAGCATTTTCTGAAAACTCTGGGTACAGTAGCCAATCTATACAGCAAGTAGGTAAACTGGTACTGTGAACCTCCTGCATCAAAATCCACAGTGACCACCAGGGCTTAGGGGGAACTCAAGAAAAAGTACAGTTTTGTACCTACCATAAATGTAGATGTCCGATAGGTATGCATCTGCAGTCCTAACATATGGGTTGTCCTGCCTCAGGCAGCCCTTCGGTCGGCCGGATTCCAAAGTCTGGGTCTGGCCTTGGCTGATGTCGCACTTCACCCGACGTCATAGCTGCTGTTTATTGGGTATAAAGGCATCAGCCGACGCCATTTTCCTCAGTGTTTCTTGCCCCAGATGCCAGGTGCCCTCTAGTAAGGCTAAATTTGGATAAATGCAAATAATTCCAAACAGTAGAGAGCAAACAATATAAAAATATATATATATATATATATACATATATACAAACAAATACACCATAATAGATTCCCCCAGCTAGATAAAAGAGGGGTAAATACCCTAGGAATACTACAGAGGGGAAGGAGGGTGGGTAATCCTGACTGCAGATGCATACCTATCGGACATCTACATTTATGGTAGGTACAAAACTGTACTATGTCCTTCAAGGATGCATCTGCAGTCCTAACATATGGGTAGAATACCATAGCCAAACTGGGGGAGGAGGCACTAAGATAAAGATGGTGTAGTTAAGATCCCTTGCAAAACAGCAGTTGCAAAACCTGCTCGGGATCTAGAGTATAAGGGAAGATTGTAATGCTTGGCAAATGTATGCACGGAGCTCCAAGTAGCAGCTTCTAAAATGTCTTTGGTAGCCACTCCTCGTAGGAAAGCTGTAGTGGTGGCTGTAGCTCTTGTGGAATGAGGTCTGATATCAGGAGTTGTCTTTCCATGAAAACAGTAGCAAAATCAAATGCAATTTCCTATCCATTTTCAGATTGTCTGTTTTGAAATTGCTTTCCCTTGCATTCCTGTTGCATATGCTACCAGAAGCTGGTCAGTTTTTCTGCTGGTCTTAGTTCTGTCCAGATAGTAGCGTAATTGTCTGTGCACATCCAAGTTATGTAGCAGTCTTTCCCCCCCTGTTCTGTGGGTTGGGGAAGAATGTAGGTAAATGAATCGCTTGGTTCAATGATACTCTGGAGACCACTTTTGGCATAAAGGTAGGGTTAGTTCTCAGAGAGACTCTGTCCTGATGGAAGATAAGGAAGGGTTGTACTGCCATTAATGCCTGTAACTCAGATACCCTTCTTGCTGAAGTAATTGCTAGCAGGAAAGCAGTTTTCCAAGACAAGAATTGTAATTCTGCTTTTGCTGCTGGTTCAAAAGGGGGAAGTGTTAACTTTTCCAGCACAAAGTTGAGATCCCATGTAGGTAAAGGTGGTTTCCTTGGAGGCTTTACATTTTTGATTCCTCTCAAGAACTGCCTGAGTAGAGGATGAGAGAAGACAGGAGGATCCATGTTGTATTTTGCTGAAATTGCTGATGCATGAATCTTAATGGAGGAGTAAGACAGGCCATTGTGGAACAGCTCTGCTAAATATTCCAAGATGTGTGCTATGTTTGCCAATGAGGCATTTTCTCCCTTTGCTGCACTCCAAATGAGGTATCTTTTCCACTTGGCTGAATAAGTCTTCCTTGTGGAGGGTCTGCGTGCCTCCAGGATAATGTCCTTAACCCTCCGAGATAAACCTGGGTTATTTTGTTTTATGCAATATTCCAAGCAGCTAGCTGCAGTGTTTTCAAGTTTGGATGTAGGATCTTGTAGTTGTTCTGTGTTAGTAGTAAGGGACATAGAGGTAGATGCCATGCGTGTGTCCAAGACATGCTTCTCAGTAGTGGGTACCAATGTTGCCTCGGCCAGTCTGGAGCTATCAGAATTACCCTTGGCTGGTCCTCTCTGATCTTCAGTAGAACTTTGTACATCAAGGGAAGAGGTGGAAATGCATATGCTGTCAGGTTTTTCCAGCTGAAGGAAAGGGAGCCCACCCTCCAAGCAAGTGGGTGGTATGCTCTTGTGCAGAATTTCTTCAATTGCTGATTGTGTGGGGAGGCAAACAGGTCTATCTGTGGTAGTCCCCATTTCTTTGTTATGGCTTGGAAGATATCTGGATGCAGCATCCATTCGTGAGCATCCTTGGTAGTTCTGCTTAAGGTGTCTGCTAGAGAATTTTCTTTTCCTGGTACAAATCTGGCCTGAAGTTGAATGTTGAGGTTCAGGGCCACATTCCACAGGTCCATTGCCATCCGGCATAGAGGATATGAATGTGTACCTCCCTGTTTGTTGATGTACCACATGACTGTGGTATTGTCCGTCCTTATCAGCAGATGACCCTGTTGAAGGAGTGGTCTGAATGCCTGGATCGCATGTTTCACTGCCAGCATCTCCTTTAGATTTATGTGTAGATTCAGCTGGTCTTGGGTCCATAGGCCTTGTATACACTTGTCCACCATGTGTGCCCCCCATTCTAGGTCTGAGGCGTCCGTGGTGATGGTCTGGCCTGGATGTGGTTTGTGGAAAGGCAAGCCTCTGTTCAACTGACAGGCCTGAGCCCACCACAGGAATTCTTGCTTCAGGCATGGAATTATTGGTATCTGGGCTTCTAGACTGTGCATGGAATTATTGGAATCTGGGCTTCTAGACTGTGCTTGTGTTGAGACCATACATTCCTTAGATACCATTGTAGCTTTCTCATATGCAGCCTGGCATGCGGAACCAATATTATGCAGGATGCCATGTAGCCCAGGGCTTGCAGGACTTTCCTTGCAGTAAGCTGAGTTTGTGTTGTTAATGTCATGAAGTAGACTGGTAGTTGCTTTTGTTTTTCTTCTGTGAGAAAAGCCATCTGAGTTGATGTGTCTAATTCTGCACCCAAGAATGTTATCCTTTGGGATGGTACTAGTCTTGACTTTTGCATGTTGACTGTGTATCCCAAGGCTTGCAACAGTTGTATGACATTTTCCAAATCTTTTGTTAACTTTGCCTTGTTGTCCGCTTGTATTAGGCAGTCGTCCAGGTATGGGTAAATCTGAATTCCCTGAAGTCTGCAATGAGCAATTACTGATGCCAGGCATTTCGTGAATACTCTGGGCGCAGTAGATAAGCCAAAAGGCAATGCTGAGAACTGATAATGCTCTGATCCTGCAAGAAATCTGAGGTGTCTTCTGCAATGTGGTCGTATAGGTACGTGCAGGTATGCCTCCTTGAGATCTAGAGTCACCAGCCAAGACTCCTTGCCCAGCATGGGAAGAAGTTGCTGGAGGGTCAGCATTTTGAATTTTGGAACAATGAGGTATGTGTTCAGTGTGGACAAATCTAGAATAGGTCTCCATTGATTTTCTTTTCTTGGTACAAGGAAAAGCCTGGAGTAAACTTCTTGGCCTTGTTCCATAGGTGGCACCTCTTCTATAGCTCTCATCTTTAGTAAGTTGTTGATTTGTCTTAGAGCGTCTGTTTTTTGGCTTGGTGGTAGGTTTGGCATTCCTCTCTTTTTTGGTAGAGTATGGAAGTGAAACCTGTAGCCCTTGTCTATTGTTTGTAAAGCCCATTTGTCTCCTGTAATGTAATGCCAGTTGTCGGAGAATAAGGCTAGTTTTCCACCCAAAGGTGCTTCCAGTTGTTCCCTGGTAGGCGGAACTAGAGCCAAGTCATTGTGTCTGCCCTGTGGAAGTGGTTGTAGTTGATTCTGTGGCAGTACTTCTCTGGTTGGTAGGTTGCCACTGACGTCCCCTGTAGGCACCCCTAGACTGACCTCTGCCTCTTGGGTGTCTATTTCTGCCTCTCTGCGCTCTGGAGTTGTCTGGAAAGGACCAATTCTTCGAAAGCCAATTTCTGCTAAACCTCGGAGGTTGGACCTGTAAGAAATCCTTGACTGTTTGGACAGATTTTGCTTTTTCTTCCACCTTTTTTAGAACCTCCTGTGCAGGGGAGCCAAACAAACTTTGTTTCTCCATGGGAGCAACTAGGAGTTTTGACTTAACATGGTCTGGTAAGGATTGTTCTTTTAACCAGGCATGTCTTTGAATCACTGTTCCAGTCATCGCTGATCTAAAGGAAGCCTTCAGTGCATCATAGCCACATTTTAAGAAATGGTTACTGACCTGCTGAGAGTTATGTACCAAATCCTGAAGGGACTTGCGGTCTAAAGGTTCAGGAGAAGATAGTTTTTTTATTTAGCTGGTCTAACAAAAATTCCTGGTACTGAATCATGTGAAATTGACAGTTCAAGGCCCTGGCCGAAAGAGTAGCAGAAGTATAAACCTTTTTACCCCATCTCTCTAATGCTCTAGATTCTCTTTCAGAGGGAAGAGGGTTTTTGGCAGAGGCAGCTGCCACACCTTTAGGGCCCTGTGAAATGGTTTCAGGGTCTGCAACAGGAGCCTTATACAAATGGTAGTGTGTGTCCGGGACCCTGTAATATCTGTCTGGCTTGGCAGGGGCCGGAGGAAGAGAATCAGGAGCAGTACAGGCATCACTGGATGCATCATCAACGACTGTTAGTACTGGCGGAATGGCTAACGGCATATGCTGTGGTAAGTGTAAAAAAGTCCTTAGCCTTTTCCTTGAATCTGAAAAATCCTGGCCCTGCCATTGGAAGTGTTCCCTCATAGCATGCAAGGTTTCCCCAAAGGAAAATTCTTCAGGAGGAGAAGCAGAAGGAATGGAGTCTTCTGCATCAGAATCCTCATAAGGAGAATATGGGCCTTCGTGAGGGTCTGAAAGGTCTGAGTCATCCGAGGAATAATCTGTAGAGACAGGTTCCGGGGGTTCAGTCCTAGGCCTCTTGTCTGGAGGGGGCTGAGAGGCCCTGTCTGGGTGAGGTTGGGATCCTCTGATCAAAGAAATGAGATCCTCAGCCAGGCTGAGTATTTGGGAACTAGAGGTAGGCCTATGTGAAGGAGTTTTGGCAGGCAAGGCCTTAGAAGATTTAGCTGCCTTAGCCCTGGCAAAAGCCTCGATAGACTTAGAAGCAGGGGGTCTAGCAGCCCCACGTGCAGGGGTAGTTATGTCTAAAGGAATAGTGTCTGATAAATCCTGGGTGCCTGCTTCTGTAGCAGATTCAGCCATGCTCTGTGAGGCCTCGGCTATCGGAAGCATGCTTTCGGCTGAAGGAAGAACCGGGGGCTCGGTTTCAGCCGAAACCGAGACATTCGCGGTTGGCCTAACCGTGGTTTCAGGCGAAACTGCGGGCCGCGAATGTCGGTCCTTTTCCTTGCGCTTTTTAGCTAATTGAGTAGTCGGAGTCTCCGCCGGCATTTTGTATGCAAAAGCGGGACCAAAAAACTCCTCTGCAAACTCCGACCGACGTCTAAGTGTCCGTCGGTTGAAGGAAGCACAGGCTAGACAAGCTGATACGTCGTGGTCTGGGCCTAAGCAAGGAAGGCAGTAAGAGTGGAAATCCTTATGGGGTATTTGTTTCCCACAAGTTAAACAATTATTTACTTTGTCTGACATCGGCTGAGGCAAGAAAGAGTCCCCAACGGGGTACTTAGCTTTTCAGAAGTCTTCGGTAGTAGAAATCTCTGGATCTGACCGACCGGCACTTGCGAACAGCTTCTGCTTCGGGCACCGCACGGCAAGAAAGACTGAGGAAAATGGCGTCGGCTGATACCTTTATACCCAATAAACAGCAGCTATGACGTCGGGTGAAGTGCGACATCAGCCGAGGCCAGACCCAGACTTTGGAATCCGGCCGACCGAAGGGCTGCCTGAGGCAGGACAACCCATATGTTAGGACTGCAGATGCATCCTTGAAGGACATCGTACAGCCTATAATGTCAGTGTTCTGAATTTGGGTACTCTGAGGTAGATATGGAGCTTAAGATCTAAGATAGGTCTCCATGAACCCTCCTTTCTGGACACCAGGACACCAGGAATAGCACTGAGTAAAATCTACTGCTCTAAGGACAGGTTCTATGGTCCCTACTACTAACAGGTCCTCCAGGATGGGAGGTTGGGGGACTAAATGCACTTGGTCTTTTGGCACAAAGAAGATACCCGTTACCTTTAAACTTAGTTACGAACTGTAGTTTGTAGCCATGAAAAGTGGTAACACACATTGATCCTCTCAATGTGCTCCATTTCCTTAGGCAAGGGTGACCATACCGGCTATCTTTATACTTGGGTGTAAGGACATGGGATGTGCCTGGAATAGGGGTTAGAGATAAGGGGAAGCATGGAGAACACCCATGTAGCCAATGACTGCTCCATACTAGTGAAGACCCTTGTGGCCTCCCTGACATTTTGTTTTCTTACACTAGCCCCGTTTTCATTTCATTTCATTGGTCCAACTTTCCCACGTTTGTGATGGTAAGGGACAAGCTTGGGGGGAAGGTACTTTGACATCTGGACATGGTGGAGTAACAAAGCTGTTAAGATACACTGCAAAAAACCTATCCACTTTCTTCTATTATACTAAATAATTCAGCAGTAGGGTTCCCAAAGAGCTACGTAACTAGTGGTGCATTAAAAATGCTGCACTCTGACATCCTCTGGGCAGAGGTACTAGGCTCAGCCAGGCATGTCTTCTTATGACTGAAACTGCTGTCCTGGATGCTGCATGTACAGCATCATGACCGCACTTAACACTGTCACCTGACCAACAGTCTGGGTCAGATCTAACAATTTTGCCATCTGATCCTCATCATTTGGTCTAGGAGAGCAAATTTGGTTTTTGGTCACATATGTCTAAGAATTTAGGTCTTTAGAGGCAAGAGTAGCAGCTTTTTATCCTCCTTCACAAGCTAGTCTATCAGTATGCTTTCCTTTTAGTTCAAGATGTACTGGGGGCAGATCCAACTTACATACCTATTCCAGATCCCTATTCACCACAGGGTTCTAATAGGGGAAATTATGGGACTCTTGGTCCCGGTAGAGCCTGTCAGTCTTCATTAGGCCATGGGCTGAAGGGTCCAGCTCCTTACAGGCTGCAATAAAACATTAGCAGGACCCCAAAATAGGAGCAACAGCCGCAGGTTTAAGGGCATCCAGACCCAATATATCAAATTATCTTTCTTGGGCATCTGAAGCCTCCTTAGCTTCCCACTTGAAATACTCTTTCATTCAGGAAAGAGTTTTTTCCAAATGCGATTCCTCTATGGGTGATGCAGGGTGCACATTGTCTTGTGTGCCAATAAAAAATTCTAAAGGGAAAGAAATTTGAGAGGGGTAATCTAATTTCTCCCCTTCAGATTCAGAAGGGTGATGATCTACCTTCAAAGAAAGGCCTCACTCTTCTTTTGTCAGAAGTAACTCCACACAGAAGGATTAAAGCTTGACAGCAGGTTCTGGAAGGCTTGAAGGAAACATTGAGCACAGGCCTCATAGTTTGGAGAGAATGCTACCTACTTCTCAAGGTTTTAGGATCAAATCCTTGACAGAGTCAACAGTCCTCTAAGATGTGCTCTGAGCCTAAATATATAATATAATGCGTACGGCAGTCTTTGCTGTGAATCTGCCTACCACAAGAACATCTACAATTCCATAGGCCCTGACACACATAATTCATAGTCAGAGATACAGAAACAACAAGGCTACCTAAAACTTATAAATACAACAGCAGGAAATCAGGAAAAATCCTCAATGGGCTACTTATCAGTTCTCAGCTCCAGAGCAGGCTGAACAAGACTGGACTACAAACTGAATGCAAAAACATATACACTGTGAGAAAGATCCAAGGACATATGTTTTATGCAGAGAGCATCCTGATGTTCATGACAAAGACTTCTGCCATTTAACAGTGATCTAAATTAAGAACATGAAACAAGTCTTACTACTCATACATATATATATATACACACACACACACACACACACACACACACACACACACACACACACACACACACACACACACACACGGGTCTACCTTGGATTATTGAAATTGTATCTGTTCAATTTGCCAAGACAACTTCACCGAATACTTTAAAATTTGACAGCACAAATTACCGGAATTTTTCACTGGGAAACAAATCACATGGCCATCAGGGTGAACTTTGCCCTTTTCCCCAGTGTACTGCGATCTTGGAGTTGGTATATTTAGTTGGGGGGTGGGTTTCATTTGAGTCTGTTTTATTATTTTGTCCTGGTGGCTATGTGGTTTGTTTTCAAGTGAAAAATTCTGGTTATTCATAGTTTCGATTTTTGAAGTATATGGTGAAGTCGTCTTGGCAAATTAGGATTCAGTTAAGTGTAATTTTGATAAACCAAAGTAGGCCCACACATACATACATATGTAGATATATATATATATATATATATATATATATATATATATATTTATATATATACACACACACAGACACACACACACACACACACACACACACACACACACACACACACACACACACACACACACACACACACACACAATCTTTAACTCAAATGTCAATGTTGCTAATGACAACACGAAAATATTAAAAATAAAACATTGGCACATTATCTCACATGCAACAATTAATCCAACGAAAGTAGCAACCAAATAAACTGTTCCTGATGTAAAGGCCAACTCAAGAACCACAGCTCGAACAGTGAGAAGTAGAAAAAAATTCTTTTGATGAACGAATATCCACAGAGCTCCTACAAGTAACACAGGTTTAGCGCTTTCATCTGCGAATCAGCAGACTTCCTCAGAACCAAGAATGCAACTATAATTGACCCATTTAAAAACAAATTGGCGCCAAAAATTTATGTTTCTCTTAAAGAGCCATAGACATAACCTCAATACACTTAATGTATACTATAAATGATATGCAAGTGTCATCATACACAGTATATTAAGATGTAGTTAAAAAACGTTAATTAATAAAAACAATACATAAACAAAAAATAGAAGTTATGTTCTTACCATAACGTTCCATGTTAGTTGTCTTCTTCTCGCCTTCTTTCTTGCTGGATGGGTTCGGAGCCGACCTCGGCTCCGACTCGGCCACTCTAAAAGCTCGAGAGTTGGTTCCACCGGCTCGAGGCTCCCCTTATATCCCACAATGCTAGGCGGTATTACCTCAGATCTCATTTGTAAGCTAGGCCCAGCCAATAATAAATCCAGAATTACTGGAAAAAGGAAACACTACCTCTATAAAAGGAGAGAAAGAAGCTGACCTGAAACCTGATGAAGGGATATATGCAAAGTATAGCATATATATATATACAATAGAGGTGGAAGAAAGAGAGGTCACAATCAAACTCCTCTAGGTCTGTCCAGGCTAGGGGGAAGGAGGGTGGGGCCTTAAGAAAGAAGGCGAGAAGAAGACAACTAACATGGAACGTTATGGTAAGAACATAACTTCTATATGTTAAGTTGTCTATCTCGCCTTCATTCTTGCTGGATGGGACCGCGTCCCTAGCACCTTGTGCCGGGTGGCCTATCGGAACAGACTCTTGAGAACAGTGGAACCAAAATTAGCTCTATGTCTAGAAGCTAGATCCAACTTATAATGAGAAATAAAAGTGTGAGGAGTAGCCCATGTAGCTGCTGCGCAAATGGTATCAATAGGCAGCCTGTCTTGGAAAGCTATAGAAGTAGCCAAAGCTCTAGTTGAATGGGCCTTTGGTTTGTTAGGCAACTTTTGGTGTCTAATTTCATACACAAAGGAAATCAGGGATGTTAGCCATCTGGAAAGTGATACCTTCGAAACTGAAAGGCCCTTTCTGCCTTCTGCATAAGAGACAAACAACTGGTCAGTTTTTCTGAACTGTTTGGTCCTATCCAAATAATACCTTAATTGACGATGGACATCTAGCCAATGCAATTTTTGTTCAGACCTGTTAGAAAAATTAGGAAAAAACACAGGGAGGTCAATGTTTTGATTTAGATTTGCCATAGAGGCTACTTTAGGTAAAAGGATGGATTGGTCCGTAGGATACCCTATCCTTATGAAACAAAAGATACGGTGGTCGACTGCTGAGTGCATGAAGCTCTGACCCTTCTAGCTGAAGTAATGGCTACCAGAAAGAGAGTCTTCCAGGATAGCAATTTCATTGAACAGGAAGCTGCAGGTTCAAAGGGGAAGAATTAAAGATGTGAGAACTAAATTAAGGTCCCAAGAGGGAGGAGGATTTCTTATAGGAGGTCTAAGAAGAAAAACTCCCTTCAAGAAAGCTTTGCAAAGCTTGTGAGACATGATGGCAGAATCTGAGATGCCCACATGAAAGTTAGATATGGCTGCCAATTGAACTTTAAGAGTAGAAGGAGATGAACCTGCATGGAAAAGTTCAGCTAGAAAATCAAGGACTATTTGGATGGGAGCAGTGAAAGGATCCATGTCCCTTCCTTGAGCCCAGTAGGCGAAACGTTTCCACTTACTAAGATAAATCTTCCGAGTGGAAGATTTATGGGAAGCTATCAAAATATCTCGAACAGAGTGAGATATTTGAGGAAGCCTGGCTAAGGTTGGAACTGGAGGAACCAAGCAGTGAGGTTCAGAGAGGGAGGCGATGTAACTGACCCGACTGATGGATCAAAAGATCTGGAACTAGGTCCAGATGCCAGGGTTGCTCCAACAGAAATTGATGTAGAAAGGGGAACCAAACCTGTTGAGGCCAGTAAGGAGCAATGAGGATCAATGAGGCCTTCTGAGCGATAGCTTTCTGTATCACTTGAGAGATTAGTGGGAAGGGAGGGAATGCATACAGAAGTCCCTGGGGCCAAACTTGGACTAGAGCGTCTCTGCTGGGCTGGCCTGGTAAGGGGAAGAGGGTGAAATAATCTTTGCACTTGCTGTTTTGGGGAGTAGCAAAAAGGTCGCAGCAAGGCTGACCCCACTTGAGAAAAATTTTCTCCAAGATAGAATCTTTCAGAGACCACTCGTGAGGCATGAGGATAGCTCTGCTCAACTTGTCCGTGATAAGATTGGACTTCCCGGGGATGTGCGTTGCTATCAGAAACCGCTGAGAAGAAATCGCCCATTGCCACAGTCTGAGTGCTTCTCGACATAGGGGGTAGGACCTGGTTCCGCCTTGTTTGTTGATATACCACACTACAGACATGTTGTCCGTCTGAATTGCTATCGTTCCCAAGGGAAGAGAGTCTTGAAGGGCTTGCAACGCTAGAAGCACTGCTCTCATCTCTAGAACATTTATATGCAAGTGGCGTTCGACTGGTTGCCATATGCCCTGGACTGTTCTGCCCTGATAATGCCCCCCCCCACCTGATCAGGGAGGCGTCCGTTGTCAGAGTAGCAACCGGAGGGGGAAGGACAAAGGGTCTTCCTAGGAAGAGCTGGGGGGAAGAAATCCACCAAAGAAGATGATTCTTGCATGCTTGCGTAATCACAATGGTGTGGGACATCGGAAGTTGTTGGTATGACCATTGTGTGAAGAGCATCCATTGAAGGATTCTCATGTGAAATCTGGCTAATAGAAGTAGAGGGATAGCAGCCGCCATAATCCCCAGTACTTTTAGAACTAATCTGACTTTGACTCTGTTGCTGTGGAAGAGAAGGGGACCAGTTTGTGTATGTCTGCTATTCTTTGGTCTGTGAGTCTCAGACATGTTGATTGTGTCTAGATTTGCCTATGAAGGTAATAGCGACAAAGGCGACAAAACAGACTTTTCGCAATTTATTGAGATACCTAACTTTTGAAAAATGCGAAAAGTGTAGTCTCTGGCAAGTAGAAGAAGATGCTTGGTAGGAGCTGTGAGGAGCCAGTCGTCTAAGTATGGAAACACCTGGAATCCTTGACGTCTCAGGTGAGAAGCTACCACTGCCATGAATTTGGTAAATACCCGGGGGGCAGTGGTGAGTCCAAAGGGCAGGGCTCTGAATTGAAAGTGACTGGTTCCCAGCCTGAAGCGGAGGAATCTCCTGGAGCGTCTGTTCATTTTTACATGATAGTACGCATCCTGGAGGTCTATAGAGCACATCCAGTTTTCCTTTCCCAATAGGGGTAGGATGGATTGTAGCGTGACCATCCGAAATCTTGTTTTCTTGACAGACTTGTTCAAGATACTGAGATCCAAAATGGGTCTCCAGTCCCCTGTTTTCTTTGGAACCAAAAAGAACTTTGAGTAGATTCCGGATCCTTGCTGGTCTGCTGGCACTGGCTGAATGGCTCTTTTTGCAAGCAACTTTGATATTTCCAACGCTGCTTGATCCCTTTGAGCAGGTGGAACATCTGGAAGGGATTTTTTTGATTGATTTGGAATGCGAAAGAACGGAATGGAATAGCCTTCGGAAATGATGGACTGTACCCACTTGTCTTGAGTTAGGGAACGCCAGGCTTCTGGGTACAGTGATAATCTTCCCCGACTGCCTCCGAAGGTGGACAGTCGGGCAACACCTCAGGGATGCTGGAAGGGCTTATCGGAAAAGGTTTCTCGATTGCCCTGGTTCTGCGGACCCCCCCTGCCTCTAGGGCGACGTCTACCATTATTGTTCCCCCTCTGCCTCTAGACGGGAACCGACTCTGTGCATCAGGCAAAGTCCCTTGAGATTGTTTGCGGAACCACATCTTTCCACTTTTCTGGCCTTTGGGGTAAGGTCTAGAAGGAGTAGAAAAACGGACTCCGACGGCAGAAAGAGTTTTGCCATCTGTCTCGCACCTTGTCAAGGTTTCTTTCACTTGAGGATCAAAAAGGGATGATCCGTCAAACGGGGAATTAGTGAAAGACGTTTTAAAGGGGTCCGCAAAATTGCATAGCCGCATCCAGGCATGCCGGCGTAAGGCCACACCTGTCCCTGCGGCTCTGCTCGCTCCATCAGCCGCATATGAAAGGAGGCGCATAGAGGAGTTAGCTATAGAGTTCAGGGTAGCCAGCTGAGCGTTCATCTTGTCCTGAAAACCCGCAGCTGTAGGGTCCTTCAACATCTCACTCGCTTCCTTGATCAAGTCTCTTTGAAGACGAGTGAAATGGCATAGGTAGTTCAGCGAACGCATAGCAAAGGTCGCTGACGAAAACATCCGCTTCCCGTACTTGTCCATAGACCTAGATTCCTTGTTAGGAGGATGGACAGGCACCGAAGGATCAGCTAGCTCCTTCTTAGTGGCAGCAGCTACCACCATAGCATCCACAGAAACTCCCTTAGTCAGAAATTGTTTATCTGCTGGTGCTGTGATAAACTTTGAAGGTCTCCTGGGGGTGGGGTCCACTGAGTCAGGAGCCGTCCAAGCCTTTTTTGCTACCACCTGCATGAGGGGTCAAGGGGGCGGACACCCAGGAGGTGGAAGGGCGAGAGCCAAACGCCTCAAGATACACAGATTCATCCTCCGAAGGGTTAAGGGCTGGCCAATTTCCCCTCTGTTTCAGGATCTCTAGAATGTCTGCAAAAGAGACATCTTCAGAAGGGGAACGGGGGGAACCCTCGGAATCCTCTAAATCTGTGTCAGAGGTGACAGACTCAGGTGAGTCTATGTGCTTCCTCTTACACCTTCTCTTCCTAGGGGGCTCCCCTGCCAATTCAGGAGAGGCCTCGGAAGAGGATGAGATCCCCACAGGGGATTCTTGAGGAGCTGGCTCTCTGCGGTCTGGGATGAGGGAGTGAGCAGACATAACCTGAGGCACCGAAGAGGGAGGGACGGATGGAGCCGACTGTGGTGTTGAACCAGGTTCCAACACACTCCGCATGACCTCGAAGGCACCCCTGTTAGGCACAGCCAAAGGTCCCCGCTCCGAAAAACTGAGAACCTCCCTCGGCACCGACAGCGATGGCTCCGAGGCCGATGTCGGAGCCGAACTCACCAGCGCCGAAGTGCCGAGAGGGAGAGTGGGGTCGGACAAGGGTCCGATGCCACTCACCCCCTCGGAGCCGACGAGGGAAGTCCGGCGCTGAGATTCTTCCAAGGAAGAAATCGGAGCCGACGACGGCGCCGAAGACAATTGTATCGGCTCCGACACTACCACAGCCTCGGTTCCGAATCGCCCCGGCTCCGAGCTCAAAGGAGTTGGAGGAGGAACATTTTGAGGGATAGGGTTAAGCATCGACTGATGAGTCGGGCTCTGAAGCATTTGGGCCAGTGCCTCGGACTTAAGAAGTCGACTCACTACCCTCTGAAGGTCATGATCCGAAAGCCTCGATGATCTAGAGGAGTGAGATCTATGGCTCCGTTCAGACAGCAAGGGAGATGCTGGATCCGAATGAACGGAGCCAAGGGACGGTGACCTGGACCTCTTTCTAGATGTCGGTTCCGATGGTCTTATCGGAGCCGACTCAGAAATTTCCAATGCCTCGGCTCCAGCCGGAGCCGATGGAACCACAGAAGTTGCAGTTAGAGTCTCATCGGCTCCAGCCGGAGCCGATGTAGTAGTAGGTTTCGAAGCCTTAGGCCTCGACTCAGAAGCTGGAGTCGAGGACCTAGAAGCCTTAGAGGGTTTACCCGAAGTAGCAGTAGGGTAACCCTCAGGCTTAAGCAAGCCTCTTAATATAAGCTTGTTTTTTCTTTCCTGCAGGACTCTAGGGCTGAAGCCATGGCATACAGCACAAGAGTCCTGCAGGTAAGTCCCAGGCAGTACACACAAGAAGTGTGACAGTCTGTCAGAGACATTTTCTGACAGCACGAGTCACACTTCTTGAAGCCTGAGACCTTTGAATCCTTGGACATATCAAGGAACAAGTGTAACCACACACAAGCACAAACACACCGATTACACTATACACTAAATAAAACGAACTTAAACTAAATAAATTTAGATAGTTTTATAAAATCCTACAAAAACACATACACTCCAAGGGGAGATGGGAGGGCCGAAGGCCTAAGGGAAGAACTATAAGTTCTTGTGGTAAAAAAAGGGAAAAGAACAAGGAAGAAGGAATAAAAATCCTTTAAAATAAGGGGAAACTGTAAGGAAAACTAATTTAAAGGGGTTTTGTAACTTTTTTAAACTATTTTCTACACTCACCTGAAGCCGGTTGAAGCAACACGTCTCGATAGCTGTAGCGGCAAACGAGATCTGAGGTAATACCGCCTAGCATTGTGGGATATAAGGGGAGTCTCGAGCCGGTGGAACCAACTCTCGAGCTTTTAGAGTGGCCGAGTCGGAGCCGAGGTCAGCTCCGAACCCATCCAGCAAGAATGAAGGCGAGATAGACAACTTAACATTTGAAATTACATGATGATGGAATATATAAAATACGAGCTGGACATATGAAGCCCACTCAACGAGAGTATAATAAATTAATAAATGCAAAAAGAGTATGATAATTTAATAATAAATGCAAAAATGCTAAAAAGGCCACAAGCAAAACTTTTTTTACACTCAAAATATAAATCCTAATAATTAAATATATATATATATATATATATATATATATATATATATATATGTAGATAAATATATAAATGAATAAATATATAAGTTAATATATAAGGTTATATATAAAAGAGTGTAAATATGTGAATCAATCCAACAATAAAAAAGGTTTAATACTTATACAATCATTAAGTCCAGGGCTAGTTGTGGCATCACATAATATCTGCCACTTACTTTCCAGCATTGCTAAATGTGCTTTCCAGTTTCCTCCACTAATAGAAACATCAGTTTGATCAATAATAGTAAATAGAAAAGTATGTGTAGGACCTTTCTCCATTTACTAAGAGCATTAATATTATCTTTCCTTTTTATCTTATAGAAGTGTTCATAGACTCTGGTTTTAAACTTCCTTTCGGTCTTCCCAATGTAATATGCCGAACGGGATAAACATGTAGCTAGATAGACTATTGTCCAGCTCGTATTTTATATATTCCATCATCATGTAATTTCAATTTTTGTTTATGTATTGTTTTTATTAATTAACGTTTTTAACAATATCTTAATATACTGTGTATGATGACACTTATATATCATTTATAGTATACATTAAGTGTATTGAGGTTATGTCTATGGCTCTTTAAGAGAAACATAAATTTTTGGCGCCAATTTGTTTTTAAATGGGTCAATTATAGTTGCATTCTTGGTTCTGAGGAAGTCTGCTGATTCGCAGATGAAAGCGCTAAACCTGTGTTACTTGTAGGAGCTCTGTGGATATTCGTTCATTAAAAGAATTTTTTTTTACTTCTCACTGTTCGAGCTGTGATTCTTGAGTTGGCCTTTACATCAGGAACAGTTTATTTGGTCACATGCAACAAAACAAAACGCACCCTGCTAATTATATATACTAATCCAAAAAGAAAAAGAAAACTGGAAACACTCTAAAACAACAAATGTTTAATCCAAGTTCAAGTTTGCAAGTAAACACTTTCACCTTCAAGGCTTCTTCAGGCGAAATAAATTCTATCAATTAAACAACGTAACTTAAATACATTTTAAAAAGTCACATGACTCTAATTACACCTTCTGATGCAGCATATTTAAATAAGGCTTTAAAGTAAAACTGTCATTAAGACCAGGTGGTACAAACGCTCTCATTCTTACAATCCATCTCATCTCTTCATTTTCAGTTAAAAGTTTTATATTCCCACCCGCAATGGTCTATAAATTACTTTTAAAATCATAAACTTAAAACTATGTTGAACACCTTTCTCTATAATGTGTTTGCTAAGAGCATTTGTAACTACTCTGTCTTATATCACTGAGATGACAGGCTATACGCACTTTAGTCATAAAAAAGCATCACAGATTTCACACTTGGCCAAATATATTAAATTGCTTGTGTTGCAATTCCCATATGCATGTAAAACAAACCCTCTACCTGTCATGGGATGTGTAATGAATTTCTCTGTGAGCATATGCTTGCAGTAAATACAATTCCCACAGTTAAATGTACCTTGTTTCACATTTCCAACCTTAAAAAATTCCTTGGGTTGCTCCTTATAACAACATCTGTTTGAAAGTGTTCTTCCTTTTGTACCCGAACGCTGGTGGATCCCCTACTATTTTCTTTAATGCCGGGACGTCCCTTAAAATTGACCAATGTTGCCTAATAATATTTTTTACTGCTTCAGTGTTCCCGTTATAGGTAAGCATACACCTCATTTTATTTACTTGCGGTCCTGCTCTAGCTCTGCCCTGACTCACACTACCAAAATAGGGCTGAAGCCCTCTTCTTAGTCTTTGCTGTTGTATGCTCCTATTAGCAACACGGACTTCAGACTCTGGGTAACCCCTATTTAAAAAGTCAGAGACCACAACATCCAATTGTTCAGACATCCTATCATGTACAGTATTTAGTCTAACTACTCGTTGCATCTGATTTTTTATTATATTTCCAAACATAAATGGAGGCTGCATGCTATTACGATGCAAGTAACTATTACACTTAACCTCCTTTCTGTATGGTTCTGTGTATACTGTACCCTCCTTTCTGTATAGTTCTGTATATACTGCACCCTGCTCATTCTTCTTTAATTTTACATCAAGGAACGTAATCTGTTCCTTAGATATATCATGTTTGAATCTTAGAAAAGTAGTAGTTCCATTGACATACAATATAAACTGTTCAAATTCATCTCTATTACCTTCCCACCCAACAAGAAGCTCATCGACAAATCTTTTATAAAAATTAATACAGTCAAAGACAACACATATGTATTTGCAACTGCTGTTCCCATTGCTACACCTCTTTCTTGATAATACAGACTAGTGTCAAAAATAAAAATATTTGATGTTAAAAGCATTTTTAATAGGTCACACAATAGTCTGATCTTCTCAGCGTCATACTCTGAAAACCACTCCAAGAATATTCTGACACATTCAACACTATGTATGTGAGGTATTGTTGCAAACAATGAATCAATGTCCATTGTCACCATATGGGAACTAATAGGAAGTTATCCACTTGACCATTCGTACGGCACTGGGCCAAATTCAATAAAGCCTACACTAAGTGTACACCATTCTGAGTGAGCAGACAACACAGACGTAACGCACATCTTCTTCCTCTTAGATTTCTTATTCATATTCTTGTGGCATTAAATATTTAGAGGGATTCATAAAGGTTACCACAAATTGTAGACTACATGTGCACTTAGTGTAATCTTTCTGAGTCACTAGAAAGCACAAAAAAAAGTGACAAGAATTTTATTGAATACATACAGTGTACACTTAGTGTAGACTTTATTGCATCTGGATCCTCAGTGATTTGCCAGAAAACTACAACTTTTATGAGGAACAGACCAAAAATATGAGGCACAAATCTGAACATTATGTAAATATCTGGACAGTTGAGAGGTATGAGGGCATATTCCCCAACTGTGGGACAAATATATACGTACATGTATATGTAAATATATAATTGTAGAAATATATATTAGAGAGATACACACTCAGGTCTGTGTGTGAGCCCACGTGCGTGTGTGTGAGCCCGCGTGCGTGTGTGTGAGCCCGCGTGCGTGTGTGTGAGCCCGCGTGCGTGTGTGCGAGCCCGCGTGCGTGTGTGCGAGCCCGCGTGCGTGTGTGCGAGCCCGCGTGCGTGTGTGCGAGCCCGCGTGCGTGTGTGCGAGCCCGCGTGCGTGTGTGCGAGCCCGCGTGCGTGTGTTCGAGCCTGCGTGCGTGTGTGTGAGCACGTGTGCGTGAGTGTGCGTGTGAGCGCACGTACGTGAGTGTGTGCGCGCGTGTGTGTGTGTACACAACTGCACTATGTTCTTCATGTTTCACTGTTGCAGTCATTACATTTGGGTAGAATCCCAAAGCTATGGTTGGGTGGAGGGAATTATACAGCATTAGGACCAGCTATAAGGCCCTGCAGGACAGCAGTGGCAAAGCCTGCTCTGGATTTAGAGAAGAGAGGTAAATGGTAATGTTTGGTGAACGTATGAACTGAGCTCCAGTTAGCAGCTTCTAGAATACGTCTCTGGTAGGAACCCCTCTGAGAAAGGCTGCAGAAGTAGACGCAGCCCTGGTGGAATGGGATCTGATCCCCTTGGGGACAGGTTTACCATGGTGCATGTAGCAGAAACGAATGCAATGGCTTATCCATTTTGAAATAGTCTGCTTTGAGATAGCCTTTCCCTCTGCCCCTGCAGCAAATGCCACCAGTAGTTGCTCAGATTTTCTTAGAGACTTTGTCCTGTTTAAGTAGAATCTTAGTTGTCTGTGTACATCCAATAAATGCAAAATCCGCACACCCTTGTTCTGTGGATTTGGGAAAAAGGTTGGCAGGTGAATGGTCTGATTAAGAGCAACACTAGATACCACTTTAGGCAAAAAGGATGGATTGGTCCTGAGAGCTGTCCTGTCTGGGTAAAAGATAATAAAAGGCTCCACTGCCATGAGAGCCTGTAGTTCTGAAATCCTTCTAGCTGAAGTGATTGCTAAAAGAAAAGCTGTCTTCCAAGAGAGAAATTTTATGTCTGCAGTAGTAGCTGGTTCAAAAGGTGGTAGGGTGTGTTTTTCCAACACAAAATTGAGGTCCCATGCAGGCATTGGTGCTCTCCTGGGAGGTCTTACATTTTTGGCCCCTCTGAGGCACTGCTTTAGCAGGGGATGAGAAAAGACGGGAGGCTCTGTGTTGTAATGAGCTGAAATGGCAGAGGCATGGATTTTTATGGAAGAAAAAGATAGGTCCTTGTGAAGCATCTCAGTTAAATATTGCGGAATATTGGGCATTGCTGTGCTTATTCCTTGTGCTTGGTTCCAGGCACTGAATCTTTTCCATTTATCAGCATAAGATTTTCTAGTACTAGGCCTAGCCTCCAAAATGACATCCATCACAGGTTTACTGAGACATGTAACTGGTGAAATTAGTTGACTAGCCATGCTGCAAGATTCAGAGTTTGGAGTGGAGTGTGCAGAATTTGATAGTTCTGCTGAGACAGTAGATAAGGTGTCTGGAGGCAGGTACCACAGAGGAAGGTGTGACATATTGCGTAGGAGTGGGTACCAGTGTTGGCGAGGCCAGTCTGGAGCAATCAGAATAATTTTTGTTTTTTCCTGTCTGACTTTTAGTAAGACCTTGGAGAGCAGAGGCAGAGGGGGAAAGGCATAGACTGATAGGTTTTTCCAGCTGAAGGATACAGCATCCACTTGCCAAGCTCTTTTGTGATGAATTCTTGTGCAGAATTTGTCCAACTGATAGTTTTGGGGTGAGGCAAAAAGATCTATGTCTGGGATCCCCCATTTGCGTGTCAACATGCGGAAGATTTGTGGATCCAGTTTCCATTCGTGTGGGTCCATAAGATTACTGCTTAGTTCATCTGCCAGAGTATTTTGCTTTCCTGGCAGGAATTGAGCTTGTAGATGTATTTGGTAAGTAAAGGCCGTGTGCCACAAGGTCATGGCTAGTCTGCAAAAGGGGTAGGAATGGGTAACCCCTGCTTGTTTATGTACCACATGACTGTGGTGCTGTCTGTCTTTATCAGTAGTTGTCCTGGATGAAGATAGTCCTTGAAGGCTGTCAGAGCATTCTGTACAGCTAGCATCTCTTTCTGGTTGATATGCAAGTGCATTTGATTTGGGCTCCATTGGCCCTGAATGCATCTCCCTGCCAGATGCTCCCCCTCCCCCCAAGCATAATCTGATGCGTCTGTAGTCACAGTTTGGGTGGCATGGGGTGGAATGAATGACAGTTCCTTGTTTTGGTGACAAGCCTCTGCCCATCATAGGAACTCTTGCTGCAGGCAAGGAATGATAGGAATCATTGTTTTCAGGCTGTGACAATGATGACACCATAAGCTTTTTAGGTACCATTGAAGTTTCCTCATATGCAGTCTTGCATATGGAATTATTAGAATGCAGGAAGCCATGAACCCCAAGGCCTGCAGAATTTGTCTTGCAGATAGCTGGGTTTTTGTGGCCACTTGTTTGAAGTAAGTCATCAACTGAATTTGTTTTTCTGGCATGAGGTAAGTCATCTGGGCAGTTGTACTCAAGCTTGCACCCAGGAATATAATTATTTGAGAGGGTACCAGTTGTGATTTCTTTTTGTTTATGGTGTACCCTAGACAAGTTAGAAGCCTTTTTACAAATGCCAGATGCTTTAGAAGAGTGTCTGTTTTCTGCCTGAATTAGACAATCATCCAGGTAAGGATAAATTTGAATGTTTCTTTGTCTGCAAAATGCAATTACTGGTGCCAGGCACTTTGTGAAGACCCTGGGCGCAGTAGATAATCCAAAGGGCAGTGCAGAGAACTGGTAATGCAAATAGCCTGCTTTAAAGCGGAGGTATCTTCTGCAAGATTCCCTGATTGGGATATACAGGTAAGCCTCTTTTAAGTCTAGAGTTAACCATCCAGGCATCCTTGCCTAGCACAGGCAGAAACTGTTGTAGAGTCAGCATCTTGAATTTTGGAATGTCCAGAAATGTATTTAGAATGGATAAGTTCAGAATTGGACGCCATGATTTGTCTTTTCTGGGTACCAGAAAAAGTCTTTAATAAAAACCTTGTCCCTTTTCCTTTTCTGGTACTGGCTGAATAGCCCCATATTCATGAGGGACAAAACTTGTTTCTGGGCCTCTGCCCACTGATTTGGAGGCAGATCTGGCCATCCATTTGGGATTGGCAACGTGTGGAAATGAAATCTGTATCCCTGGGATACTATATTTAAAACCCACTTGTCCTGGGTAATTAGTTGCCAATTTCGTGCATGAAGTGCCAGTTTTCCCCCCAAAGGGGCTGCCAAAAGATAAGTGCTTGGTGATTGCAGAGGAAAGTCACTGAGACTATTTAACGTAGGAAGGTGCCTTGTTACTTCCTGGAGCCTTTGGAGTGTCTGGGTTTGACCCGAGCAGCTCTGGTGGGTACTGGAAAGGACCATTTCTTAGTAGGCCAGTGCCTACTGAACCTGGGTGGTTGCACTTGTAGGAAATATTTTACAGTTTGCATAGATTTAGCTTTAACTTCCATCTTTTTCAAAACTTCTTCTGCCTTATTACCAAATAGACTGTCCTGTTGTAAAGGAGCATCCAACAATTTTGCTTTAACATGATCAGGCAGATATTGCTCGTTGAGCCAAGCATGCCTTCTTATCACAGATCCAGTTACAGCGGCCCTGCAAGAGGCCTCCAAGGAATCAAAACCACATTGCAAAGTATGCTTTCCAACTTGTTCAGCTGAATGCAATAAATCCTGCAACTCTTTATTTTCCACACAGTCAGAAATCAACATCATTTTCTGTTTAAGTAAGCCCCTGACATGCTGCTGATATTTAAGCATATGAAATTGACAGTTTAAAGCTCTGATTGCCAAAGATGCAGACATGGAAACCTTCTTACCCCATCTATCCAGCGCCCTGGAGTCTCTATCAGAAGGGGTAGGATTTTTAGAAGTAGAAGCCTTAACGCCCTTGGGACCCTGAGAAATGGTTTCAGGGTCAGCAGTAGGGTTTTTAAAAAGGAATTTGTGGGAGTCAGGAACCCTGTAATATCTGTCTGGCTTACTAGGAGCCAGAGGCAGGGAATCAGGAGCCATGCTGGATTCTGAGAAAACATCATCAACAAAGTCTACAACAGGAGGTATATAGCCAAAGGCCTATGCTGAGGTAGAAGGAAATTCCCAGGCCTCTTTTTAGATTCTGAGAAGTCCTGACACTCCCAGTGAAAGTGTTCCCTTAAGGTATGCAAAGTTTTTCCAAAAGAAAAATCCTCAGAAGGAGAAGCAAAAGGGGTGGAATCTTCTGCAGCAGAGTCCTCATAAGGTGGAATAGATAACTCCAGATCAGAAGAGGAATCAGAAGAAATAGAAACCTGATCTGATGATTCATAGTCAGTGCCTTGCCTAGGCCTCTTAGCAGGAGGGGGATGAGAAGCCCTGATCAAGGTAATTAAATCCTCAGTCATTTTGATCATTTTGTTTTTTAGGCATAGGGGCCTGTGCACGTGGCCCAAGCGTCAGTTTTTTAGACATAGAAGTTGATTTTGGCCTAGGTTTTGAAGATGGCAACGGTTTAATATACAAATCTTTAGGCCTGAAAACACCCTCAGAAGCTGGTGCCTGCTCAGCGGCTCCAGACCCATCTAAGGTAGAGACAACCACAGGTTCAATACTTAAAGTATCTTGCGGCATACCGGACTCCGAATGGGTCTCAGTAGAGGCCTGCGAATCAAAAGTAGTGGGTATCAGGGGCTGCAAAAGCACCTCACTGAGTACCGGCAAACCGGCAACTGGCTTAGGAGAAGCTTTGTCGGTTTTGGACCCCAACAGTCTGTCTCTTTTTCTTTGCATTTTTTGTGTATTCCGGTAGTCTAATTGCTAACCGATGACATTTCTGGGTAGTTAAATCTTGAGCCAAAATACTTTAATGCAAAAATATAACGACGCTTAATAGTGAGTTGATTAAATTTAGCACAAAACTGACAGCAAGGCACGTTGTGGTCAGGGCCTAAGCAAGGAATACAGTACAAATAAAAATCCTTATGAGGCATTTGTTTCCCACAAGTAAAACAATTATTAACTTTTACTGATATCGGTAAGGAGCAAGAAAAAGTTTCCCCAACGGGGTACTTCGCTTTAGGTTGAAGACTTTGGTTCTGAAACTCGAAAACGAAAATTTCAGGAGTCGGCTGAATGGCACTTGCAAAGTGCTTCTGCTTCGGGCACCACGTGGCAAGAAAGACTGATGAAAATGGTGTTGGATGCATGTTTTGTACCCCTGATAACCTGACGTCATGGAAGAAGGGACAGCAGCCAATGCAGGACCCAAGACTTTGTTAATCAGGCCGACTGAGGGCAACCTGCCAGCAGATTACACAATGTAATGACTGCAACAGTGAAACACAAAGAATATCTACTTTGCTAAAGCACTTACAGATAGCATTCCTAAAACACTAAGACCTCCTGCACAGCACAATCAAAAAATGGGTCCTCAGTCATCATGAAAACACTCCCTTAAACCTCCACCCTCAGCTACACAAAGTAACACTGCATCCAATGCCTCTACTGCTAAGCCAGTAAGGAAAACCAGTGCACAGCCAAACTTCCTGGTCATTGGTGATTCTACAGGGAGGCACACCAATGTTCCCTCACCAGAATGAGTAAGGAGAGCGTCACGGTTAGCTGCCTTTCTGGGGCTAAGATCTGTCAAATCACACAGGGACTCAGGTCACTGAATCACAGATACCAGTATGACTCTGTCATAG
The DNA here is from genome assembly GCF_019279795.1 of Protopterus annectens. Lineage (NCBI taxonomy): Eukaryota > Metazoa > Chordata > Ceratodontiformes > Protopteridae > Protopterus > Protopterus annectens. Next base: position 464,865,862 of record NC_056727.1, read on the forward strand.
TCCATGTGGGTGCTAACGACTTGATACATACCTCCCTTGACTATACGAAATGAGACATGATCGAGCTCACTGATTATGTGTCTCAGAAAGTATAAGCCGAGCACTGAGCAGCATACTGCCTTCTCCAACGGTGATGCCACATTACCAAACATAAAATGATTGATTTTAACAATTGGCGGTACAATATTTGACAGTCTGGGAGGACATGGTTGACCGAACATGCTGCTTTGCCAGGGATGGCCTGCATTTATAAAAAATAAAAAGACAAAGGTAAGATAAACATAGCTCACAGAGGTGAAACACCCATTAATAACCATTCCCCACCCAGACAACATTCACTTCTCTACAAACTTTAGAATTCTATCATCAGGAAGACAACTTGATTACTACCCACTCTGAGCCTATGCTCTTCTTCCCCTCTACATTCTATTCAAAATAACTTTCCTTCTTAGCTAACCACCTTTTAACTTAACTATCATCCTTACATTCAACCTTGAAATACTTTTCTTTCTTTTTTACACACTTCAAAGATGTATAATGTTATCTCTGTATATACCATAAACCCACAATGTTTGCTTCATTTAACTGGAACCTCGACTATAAATTGCTAGTGATTTGTTAAATGTTTAGATTTCTATGTAACCACATCCTTATGTGTCACTTATTTGCAATGTGGAGCTTTTCTCCCCGGGCCTCTGCTGAAAATGGACATGTATCCAGTCGGACTTTCCCAGTTAACAAATGTAAAATAAAATAATAAATAATAAAATGTATCCACTCAAGGCTTTCAGATACTGGCAAAGACCCTTTCAACCTCCAAATTGCCTTTTTTAGGCAATGTGAAACAAACTTCCCAACTTAAAAAGGAATACCTGAAGTTGTTACTTCTCAATGCTAGAAGTCTTAGTAAGAAACTATACTCCCTGCAAGCCTCTCTTTTACGTAGCAAAAGAGAAATTGTTTGAAGTCATGGAGAGTACCTCAGCAATGCAAGGTTATAATGCCTTTCACACCTTTAGACCAGCTACTGCACAGGATGGAACTAAAGACGGACGAGTCTCAATCTTTACTAAAACCAGCCTCACATCCAGACTAGTTAAAGCGTATGACTCATTGGAACTCAAACATATACAACTCACCACAAAAAGGTTCTCGTAGCATATCCTTGCAACCTATAGGTTCCCCTCCATGTTTCAAGAAACCCATATTATCAACCTCAATGTACTAGAGTCCCTCACCATTTGACCCAATACGATATTCATGGGGGATCTCAACTATTCCTCTATAGACTGGGAAGCCTGCACCACTTCTAATGCACAAGCTCAGCAATTCTTAAAATTTTTTATATCTACATCCTGGAACAGTTGTTTCATTCTCCTACTAGGGGTACAAATATCCTTGACTTTGTACTCACGAACATGGGGGGACGGACATTCCACACCCGATGAAATGTCTTTGCTCATCGGATCTGACCATAAGGCAGTTTTGCTTGAAATAAAAATTAAATCCAGGGATCCAGCAAAACCAAATACCTTTAGAAACTATCTCAAAGCTAACCTCTCTCTACTAAGCAGCACCTTGGCTAAATTCCAAGCACCCCAAACCCAGCAAAAAACATAGCAAATGCGGAGCTACTTACAGAAATCTCTGTACAGCCATACTGATAGCTCTATAGAGTGACCTATGTCCACACGTATTAATAAGACAAACTCAAAAGACAAGACACCCTGGTGGAATCACAGTATCAATCGGTTATACAAAAAGAAAAAAAAAAACTTATTTTATTTTTATTTTATTTATTTAACATTTGTTTACTGACAAAGTCCGACTTGGAATGATCCAGTTTTCAGCAGAGGCCCTGGGAGAAACGCTACAAATGCGCATGTCTTTGGAATGTGGGAGGAAGCCGGAGCACCCGGAGGAAATCCACATGAATGCAGGGAGGATATGCAGACTCTGCACAGAAGGTACCCCAGCTGAGAATCGAACCAGAGAACCTCTTGCTGTGAAGTGACAGCGCTGTTACACCACTGTGCTGTCCATCTTGACCAAGCATAGCAGGAACAAAGCAATAAATACTAAAAGCCCCCCTGTCCAATCTAAACAAGCTGATAAGGGGATTAAGTAATACTTCAAAGGCTAAATTTGAAGAAAAAATAGCTTCGCAGGCAAACAAGCACCACAAAGCTTTCTACAGCTATGTATATAACCTCAGCAGAAATGCACATGTGCAGAACTTCTTGCGAATGGCATCACTCATACTGAACCAGACACCACTGCCAACTTTTTGGATGACAGGTTGAGCAGAAATTTCTTCCCTCACACCCCCTGGTTGTCCAAAGGAAATACCACATATCACAGTTCCCTGAACCATACCACAATTCCCCCAACCATTACCAGGGAACAAATCATCAATGCACATTCCAATGCCAAAACCACTGCATCGCTGGGCCCCAATAACATCCCAGGATGCTTACTAAATAGCATAAAACATGACCTCTCTGGTCCACTTAAATCACTTTTCAACCGGAGTGTACAGTTGAGTTTTGTTCCCAAGGAATGGAAAATGGCTACAGTAGTTCTCCTGCACAAAAGAAGCCCAACCACTGATCCAGGTAACTACCGACCCCTAAGTCTGACCAGCCTTATATGTAACACCACTGAAGAAATCATCATGGACATGACAAATGAGGACACAGGCAACTTGCAAACATTGGAACCATCACAGTTTGGCTTTGATAAAGGAAAGTCATGCCTATTAAATCACAGGTTCATATGTTCATAGATTATTACTAGGCTAACTACCCTTGTGGGCCAATTTAACCTAGCCAGTTATCCCATGTGAGAATATGCCAACCTCCCACCCTGAAATCTGTTTAAATTTTTTGAGAGGGTCACTTTAAGCACTAGATGAAGGCAAGACAGTGCACACATCTTATATCGACCTGGCCAAGGCTTTTGATACAATACCTCATTCAGGCATTATAGACATGCTTACTAATTTAGGTATAAACCCTTTTACCGCCTGCTGGATAGTCAACTGGCTTATTGATAGGACTCAGGAGTCAAAACAGGTAAGGCCACCTCCACCTAGAGGCAAGTCACTAGCGGAATCTCTCAAGGCTCGGTACTGGGCCTTTTTGACATCTATTTCTCTGAAATGAAAGCAAATGCTGAAAGTTTATGGCTGACTAACTTTGCAGATGACTGAAATCTGGGGGGGTGATCATCATCAACTCCCCTGCAGGCACTAGCATTCTTCAAGAAAGTCAGTCTCTGACTAACAAGTGGTGCCAAAGCCATGGTCTTAAACTCAATGCTAAGAAATGCAAAACTGTACACTTTGGAAAGTACACCATCCCGGCTAATTACCATGTTGATAATATGCCCTTAAGAACAGACTCTTGTCAGGGATCTCAGTATACACGTAGACAGTAGCCTTACCTTTAACCACTACATGGCCACACTGGTGAGGAAATCACTTTATGTTGTGCAACTTATAAGGGCATGGCATCTAGGCCTAAAGAGGTAATTATCCCACTGTACTCTGCCCTTATCAGACCAATCAGACTACAATGTTCCTTTCAGTATGTACCTGACCAGGAATATGCAGCAACTACAGCGATCTCAGAGCTTTCTTAATAAAAAATACAAGGCATAACAGACCTGCCTTAAAGCCCTTTCCTTCTACTCGGTCTCCTATAGATTGCTGCCGGGTAATTTGTGCCCGTCTTACAAGGCATCCACATACTCCACACTTATCAATCTCCTGCATTTTCGTAACTCAAACAGTACCAGAAATACAAGGTCTAGGGACCTGAAATTTGTATGTGACTTAAACAGAACATGCTGGAGAGACAGATGTGGTTCCCAGAGACTGCCCCTCCTGTTGAACAGGCTTCTCATCCATGTGAAGTTGAGTTCATCTTTTACCCAGTTTAAGTGTAACCCAGACCAGTGGATGGGGAATAAAATGCCTGGCCCTAAATGTCCTATTTGCATACAAGGCATCATCATTCTTTTGGGAAAACTTGGCTAGGCTTAGAAAGGTCCCCTGGGTCGTTAGCCTAGTAACAGTCTAAGAGTCTATGAATCTATAATGAAGTGGAGTCAAAGGACTGCTGCCAGGGTTTTCTAAGCCACAAGGAACTGGACCCCCTTCTGATTCCGACTGTAGGATCTCTGATGGGGCTGACATTTGGCACCAATGGCAGTCTGCGTCTTCCTTTCCTGCTCATATTTCAGCAATCTGTCTTTCACAGAGAGTCCAAATAAGGATGCAAAATCATAACAGACATTAGGGTAAACAGCCTTGGAGTTATCTGCGGAGTCATGACATCCCAACACACCATGATCTGCTTCATCACAGCACTATGCAGCAGTCTTTAATTTCTCCAAGTCTTTTGGGTTTCTAATACCATGACGGGAATGGACCCCATTACTAAATCAAAGTATGATTAAAGTTCATGAAATTAGTACGGTTCCCATCTTTGATGTCAGCCAGAAGTGTTCTTTGCAGCACCCACAATGTGCCCAATAATGACTTTTCCTGCAATTTGTATGAGGTTACATATACTGGTAAGTAATGTCTTTCGGCTTTTCCCGGTTAGGGGTCACCACAGTGGAACTCCGGTCCACTAATGATTGGCAGTGGATTTTTACGGTGCTGAGTTGCCAGCCTGACTCCCAACCTTCAAAGAAGGCACACACATTCAAGCACGCACCTACCTGTATATCTTTATATGTCACTCGACCACAGGGAGGACATGCAGATTCCACACAGAAGGCGCTCCAGCCGAGAATAGAACGGGACACCCTCTTGCTGTGAGGTGACAACACTAACGGCTGCACCATAGCGGCCTCTACATATCTAAATATGATTATAAATTTTTTTATACGACCCATTGCTCCTACTACTATTGGAACTGTCTGGGCATCTTTTTCCACATTGCTCTCATTTCTGCCTGCAAACCCTGATATTTTATGACTTTTGTCTCTCTGTCTCTACGCAAGATACTGTAGTCACTGGGTGTGGCGATTTCAATGATCAATGCTACTTTTGTCTTCTTTTCATGGACTACTACATCTGGTTTTCTAGCGTCTATCTTTTGAATGTTGGTAATGGGTGAGCCCAGTAAACTTCATTATTTTCTATGACACTTTGTGGCTAATGTTTCCAGTGTTTTTCAGCCACTTCAGTACCATAATGTTTGCACAATCCCCAGTGCAACAGTCTTGCCACATTACTATGTCATTCAGTATACAGTCCTTCTGCCATTAGTATGTCACAACCAGCAACAAGGTGTGCAAGTGTTTCCAATTCTGTTTTACAAAACCTACATGTGTCTCTTTCTCCCACATGTTCAATGGACTTTGTAAACCAACATATACACAGCCCAGTATCACGGGCCGCCAATATTAACCTTTCATCTCTTGGTATGAATTTGTCTCTCCTTAAACATTCCTGCATTCAATCCTGATCAACATGAGGTTCTTCCAAAGGTTTTCTTTACTTGCAACTATATTTATGCATTTTCCACATTTCTTGTTTTCTCATCTGGTCCTTCACCTTAAATTCTTTCCTTTATATTCAGTTGCTGCCACATTTTTATCTGCTTCTGGTTTGCTTTCCATTCTTGCTTGACGCCAATATGCCTCTGCTAGATTAAGCAGAGAACTCATCTTAGACTTATTCTCCTCATGTTTCAAAATGTTCACTATGTTTGGGCCTTGTGAGGTCAGAGATATGTGCAGTCCCACGACTGCAGATCTATACATGTACCAATTTCAAGGAGGTCCATCTCTCCTTTGGAACGGGGAATATATCATCTTGGTATGCACTGATTAACATCATTTGGGAAGCATGAAGCATCATTCTTGTTTTCCTGTCTAATCTATCCAACACATTTTGAGGCCAGTCAAGACCACCAAAGGACAGGAAGAGCAAATTGGTTTATAGCTTCAATGGTGTTTTCAGGATTAATTAAGTCTTCTAAAATATTCCTTACTAAGTTTTATTCGCATTTGTTCATGTTTTATTGTTGATCCTTCAATTCCCAAATACTTATATACTCCCTCTTGCTCAAGTTCTTTTATATTGCATTCTTGTCCCAAACTGATATTTTCTTGGTGCTGCAGTTTTCTAGCTTTAAAGGTTGCTTTTGCACATTTATCAAGACCAAATGACTTTCTTATATCATCTGAAAAACTTTTGACAACTTGCAGTTGTGGTTTCAGTTCCTCATCTAATGAGCTATACAGTTTTAAATCATCAACAAAGAGAAGATGAGAAGTCTTTACATGTTGTTTTCTAGGAGGCAAATTATAGCCATGGCCTAAGCTGTTAAGTAGACAGCTTAATAGGTTAAGGGCAAGACAGAATAACAGAGGTGACAAGAGAGTCACCCTGGAAAATCCCCCTTTGAATTCTTATCTCTGGGATAACAATTTGTCCTTTACCTTGGCTTAATTGCAAAGTGGTCTGCCACCATTTCAAGGTCACTGTAATGCAGTTGTTCATAGTAGGATGTATCTTATATCTTTTTAAGCACTCTTTTATGCATGAATGTGATGTACTATCAAATGCTTTTTTGTAATCAAGCCATGCCATACTTAGATTCTTCCCCTGTTTACAGTTCTCCATTATGACTCTAACAACAAAATGATCCTTTGTTCCATATGACTTTCTTTTATTGCCCTTTTGTTCTATTGCCATAATAGAGTTTTCTTCTAAATGACTATAAACTGTTGGCATCCATTCCAATGTATAGTTCATACGTCGGAAAGCAAGATATTGGTCTATAATTTTTAGGGTAGCTTGCAGGTTCACTCTTAAGCAGGAGCATTGATTTGCCCGTTAGTCAGGTTGGTGTCGGTTTGGGGTGCGCACATAAATAGTTCTTACACATGGCTAAATTTTCATGCAAAGATGTTAATACTTTTAAACAGAAGTTAGGTACTGCATCTGGGCCTGGGGTTTTCCAATTAGAGGCTTTTCTTAACTATGTTTCAATCCCTCTGGCAGTTATTTCATGCCATTTTCTCCTGTACCTTTAAACTTCTTATTCTTTCTTTTACTTCTTCTATCCATTTACCATCTTTGTTATGTTCCACAGTATTGTCATAAATACTTCTCCAAAATATACCAATTTCTTCTTTTTTTTTTTTTTTTTTAGTGGTCTTTCAATTCCTTTTACATTGTTTCCCAATTCTCTATAACTTTTCTTGGGTCATCAATAAATTGCTTATTTTGTACTTTTCCTTTATAATTATCTGCATATCTTCTAAGTTTTTCCACCTGTGCTGAGACTTTTAGTTTATTTGTGGCAGTGCATGACAGATCCTGATCTGTTCTAATACTGCACATTGCTTTTATCACGTCTATCTAAGTATTTTTATACTTAGAAAGGTAGACGTGCAGTTATAGTATTATTATTTATAGCAGTTGTATGAAGAGGTGTGTAATGTTCAATATTGTGTCTACCATGGTCTCCAACTCTTTCCTAGACTCTAGGTGGGAGGCTTCCTAAAACTGAGTAATGCCTGAGAAGAATTTCACATAAGTGGCACTGTTCAACATTACCAAGGCAAAGGTACCCAAAAGCAGTAAGCTCACTTCCCCCACTCTGTCTATCACCCTGGACTCCTCATCAAGCAAATGAACAGCAGCTATACTGCTATTAGCTCTCCTTCAGTGGTCACTGCTACAATCAAGGAATCTACCAGAGGTCTTCTGGACCAATGTTGCCTAGCATTTGGTGGCTGAAGAATTTTGTCAGGCTTTTTCAGAATGATTTCAGAAGTCCTCCTGATGGCCAAATCTATAAAAAAGTTGAACAGCAGGGACCAACCAAGAGGAACAGGGTGCAGAATGGCAGGCCTCAAATAACAACCTACTTGTCCTGACAGGATGAGTATATTGGCTATGATCCTCTCTGCTGCATCAATTCTAGGATCTCACTGAAAGAGGAATCTTCAGGAGGGGATTGGAGGAAATCCTCTCAGAAACTCAGTAGAGGAGTATACGTGCTTCCTTTTTGCCATGTCCTCTTTTTTGGAATACTAGACGAGTGTTTGAGGGGGGAGTCCGACTCCTCAGAGGAATCCAAATGAACCTGCGCAGGTTTTTAGGCCATCTATTTGTTCTGGTTTTGGGACAGATGAAGAATAGGTTGAGGCACAGGTTGCAGGATATCAGAGACTGCAGCCAACAGCACTGCAGGCTGTACAGATTCTCTTCGGGGAGATGCAATCATCCTCACCATAACATCAAAGACAGACCCCATGACTGCTATCACTGGGGATCCCTCAACGGGTTCTGCGTCCCCAGTCTGGAGGTCAACATAAACAGTGTCAAGGAAGAAACCCCCAACACCAACAAACAGGAAAGCCTTAAAGAGGAGCCTTGGTGTTAACACCTCAAAGGCTGAAGACTCCAACACCACAAAGGGTGCCAAATGCCAGATGAAAGTGCCAAAGTCCCTGCATCAAAGGGGTCAGGCCTGAGACCTGCTTAATGTTGGGGATTTCAGGGTTAAATGAAGCGGATGCGAATGCACCAGCAACATAGTAGAAGTACTTACTGGTGCCAGGCACCCAGTCTCCAGCATGCACCTTTACTCTGTAACCTCCAATGCTGATACATGGACCCGAGAAAGAGCAAAATATGGGTAAGTAACAGCCAAACCTGTTCCCCTTACAAACTGAAGTGGATGGGATGTCTCCTGACTCGATCTGTATATCCAAAAAGGCCCTAATTATTCCTTCCCAGTGTACATATGAAACACACCTAAAGAATTTGAAAGACCATAGGGAAGAGGCTGAAGTGGGTCTGGAGATGACCAGAGACAGTTCGCTTTCAGAAGTGTGACAGCTATACTGATAAGATGGCTTGCCATGGGTCACAATGGTTTCCAACTGAGACAATGCCGACAGGAGAGAACTTCCCTTTGCAGCACAGTGAGAAGCCAGCTCCATTACTGACACTTCCAATGCAGAAGAACAGGATGGGTCACCTGCCTCCCTCTTTTTGGAATCCGAAAGGTCATCTTTGTCTTTCAGCTTTTCTTTCACTTTTCTAGGCTTTTCCATAGCTCTTTCGGGAGAAAGCAAGCCTTTCAGAATTAGTGTATTCTTACAATTGTCTAAAGAGCAAGGGCCAAAAGCCCTGCAGACTGAGCATCTGGCGGAGAAATGTTCCAGCCCCAAGCACATCACAAAGAGCTCATGAGTGCCCTGGGACAGAATTGGACATATTTGGCACATTTTCTGAAGCTCTCGTCTTTCCCAGGCTTCTCCATTTTCATTATAATGCTAGAATAATAATGTCAAGAGAAAATGCTACACTAAATTCTGTCTCTAAAAATCTATCTATATAACAGAACCTATACGCATTTAAAAAATACTATGAACTGCATACACAAAAATGTGTGTGTATATCTGTGCAGCTTGAAATGTCTGTAGAAAAGCTGGTAGGCCTCCCAGCTACATGTTGCAAGAAAAGGAGACAAAAATCAACAAGAGAAGCTAAATCATTAGAAAAGTCAATGGAAAGTACAGAAGTTACTCCAATACAAGTTTATTTATTTATTTTTTTAAGATTTAAGTCAGAATGAAAACTATATCAAATGTAAAGCTTCATCTGAAATCTGTCCATATGCAAAGAAGGTAAATGAGATCTGAGGGGAGGTGCTACCCAAGGGAATTACAAGATGGAAAGGCTTTAAAGGAGCTGGAGTTGGAAGCATGGGTAATGCTGAGTTGGATTTGATAAGCTTCTCAATAGTCCAGTCAGACGGCAGGGACTATATGAAAAGGATCAGCATAATTTTGGTGTTACCATTGTAGTGGAAAGTGGTAGACATGTGGAATTAATTGCTGGATCTAGGCAGTGAAGTTGTGTGCACTTAGCAGAAAATGGTTACTTTGTAAGCTAAAGCAGGGTGGCATAACTTGAAACTATGTATTATGGAATATAACAAAGGATTTGACCGTTTTTGATTTGTAAAAAAAAGTTTCCATAACTTGGCATCTGTGCTATAGTGTCATTATTCCTCACAGATGGGTCTAGGATTCGACCTCGGATCGGAGCCGTCCACTTCTCAGACAGATCCAGACCTCAAGTTCCTCTCCTTCTCATATTCCCCTGCAACCATCAGACTGAGTTTGCTAAATTAGCTGAAACACAGAGAGACAACATCTGAAACAGACGTCAAAACCTTTTTGCCAGATCTAACTCACTTAAGCCTTACCAGGCCTACCAGAAGGAAGGTGAAGGAGGGTGGAATGCGAGGAATAATGACAAAGGATAGCACAGATGCCAAGTTACGGTAAGCACATAACTCTTTATCTGATGTTATCAGTGTCATTATTCCTCACAGATGGGTCAGAATCCTCAGCTACTATGTGCCCTGGGTAACTTCAAGGGAGGCTATGTCAGAAAACAGAGGAACCAAAGGAAGCCCTGTTCCTGGATACCAAATCCAATTTGTAGTGCAAAATGAAGGTATGAAGATTAGACCATGTTGCAGCAGCAGTACAGATCTCATCAAGGGAAAGTCTATCCAAGAAGGCCGATGATGTAACAACAGACCTAGTGGACTGGGCCTTAACTGGTCTGGAAAGGTGCAAATTCCAACTAGCATAAATGAAGGAAATACAGTAAGCAATCCAACTGGAGATAGTCACTTTGGAAACTGCCTGACTCCACCTGTTTTGGGAGAAAGCCATGAAAAGTTGGTCTGACTTTCTAAATTCCTCAATCCTTTTCAAATAAAAATGCAACTGTATGTGGACATCTAAACAATGCAAGAAACATTCTCCTTGATTAGAGTAATTAGGGAAGAAAACCGGAAGTTGAATCGACTGATTGAGATTTGCTTCAGAGGCCACTTTGGGGAGAAAGGAAGGATTCATTCTAAGAGGAAACCCTATCCTTGTGAAAAATCAAACACTGGCTTAATGCACAGAGCCTGTAGTTCAGAGATCCTCTTGGCAGAAGTAATGGCTATTAAGAAGGCTATCTTCCAGGACAGGAATTTAAGTGTCGCATGAACTAACAGGTTCAAATGGCTATTGGGTTAGAGACTGCAGCATCAAGGTCAAATACCATGGAAGTGATGGAGCATTAACAGGAGTACGACGAAGGAAAACTCCTTTCCTAAAGGCTTTGCACAACTTGAAAGGAAAGGTAGGCTCATTGCTGACATGGAAATTAGAGATGGCACCCAACTGGAGCTTAATAGTAGAGAAACACGTCCCATCCTGAAGAGGGAAGATAAGGGCAATAAATCAGGAATAGGGGATAAAAAGGGAACTAGATTCAATTATCTGACCAAATGGAAAACCTTTTCCATTTAGTGGAATACACTTTCTTCGTAAATGGATTTTCTGACGCCAAAATAATGTTCCTCACCACGGAAGGAAGCCTGTACCTAGTCAGAATTACTGGAACTGGAGAAACCATGTGGTTAGATGAAGGGTCTGGAGATTGGGAAGTGGAAGCCCCTGGGGTGGGAGAGAAGATCTGGAATGGGATCCGATATCCAAGGGGGGGGGGTACTTCAGATGAGACCTTAGGAAGGAAAACTACACCTGATGAGGCAAGAAATGGGCAATGAGGATGAGGGAGCTCTTCAGGCAATGAGCTTTCTTTAAGACTTTGGGTATTAGGGGAATCAGAGGGTAAAGACAGAGGAGACCCGGTGGCCAATCGTGAACAAGAACGCCCCTGGGTGACTCCCCTGCTGGGGGAAATCGGGACAAGGTAATTGCTGCACTTATAGTTGATTGGGGAAGCAAAAAGGTCGCAGCATGGTTGACCCCAATGGTTGTAGATCTGTCTCACCACTGATGGATTCAGGGACCACTCATGACAACTCAAGATGGACCTGCCGAGTTTGTCAGCCAATATGCTGGAACTCCCGGATATATGGGTTGCAAGAAGAAAGCGCCTGGAAGATACTACCCACTCTCATGGCCTCTCTGCACAGAGGATATAACTGTGTCCCCCCCCTTGCTTGTTGATGTACCAGACTACAGCTATGCTGTTCATCTGAATTGCTATGGTCCCCACAGGGAGGCAGTCCAGAAAGGCTTGCAACTTTAAAAGGACTGCTCTCATCTCCAGGACACTGATGTGCAATTTGGTCTCTATAGGGGACTACGTGTCCTGGAGCATCCTGCCCTGAAAATGCCCCCACCCCATCTCAAAAGGTAGGTGTTTGCGATCACCATGCCTTTGGACAGGGGAAGACAAAAAGACCTGCCTAGGAAAATGTCCTGAGTCTGAAGCTATCAAGTTAGACGATTCCTGCATACCTGTTTCAATTTTACTGCCACACACACAGGCTGAGACAGAATGGCTCACTGGACTGCCAGGGTCCACTGAAGAACTCGCATAGGGCACTTGGCGAGAGGCACCAACTGAATGGCAGCCGCCATTGAGCCTAGCTCTTCGACAATAAAATGAACAGGTGGGCATGCTAGATTCAACAAGAGAGAATCCTGATCCGGAATCAACTACACTAAAAAGGAGGAAATAGAGGGAGAAAATGGCAACAAAAGCACCACTTATCTAGTATCCTACACTGGAGCCTGAACCCACTTATCTAGAATCCTACACTGGAGCCTGAACCCACTTATCTAGTATCCTACACTGGAGCCTGAACCCACTTATCTAGTATCCTACACTGGAGCCTGAACCCACTTATCTAGTATCCTACACTGGAGCCTGAACCCACTTATCTAGTATCCTACACTGGAGCCTGAACCCACTTATCTAGTATCCTACACTGGAGCCTGAACCCACTTATCTAGTATCCTACACTGGAGCCTGAACCCACTTATCTAGTATCCTACACTGGAGCCTGAACCCACTTATCTAGTATCCTACACTGGAGCCTGAACCCACTTATCTAGTATCCTACACTTGAGCCTGGACCATGTCTTGAATGATTCAGAGGCAAATGACATCGGAGGGTTAGAGGGTAGCAGGGAATTATGGGAAGGGGAGATTCTTGAGCTCTGGATCTGTCTGAGAAGTGGCCAGCTGAGATCCAAGGTCGGATCCTAGACCCATCTTTGAGAAATAATGACACCAATACCTATTTTTTCAAAGTCTAAGTCAAAGTCAAAGTCAACTTTATTGTCATCTAGACCCCATACCTCAGTGAAGGCTAACAAACTTCGCTGCTTCGAGCTCTATGTGCAGGCAATACATAAAAATACAACATATATACTAATAATACTAATAAAAAAACACATTTGTAACATTTGACATCACATTAGATATGATCACATTTTTGTATCTCTATTAGCAGCACTTAGTATTGCACAGGTAGATATGCTGCACAGTTGAGACTTGAGCAAAATGACTAGAACATTTTCATTTGCAAGGAATGTAACTTGTTTTCTGACTTATTGCACAAGTAGTAACAAGCTTACAATGAGCTACTGCACAAGTGAGAAGACCCAACACTGGGTTGACTGCACTTAAGAAATGAGATTCCCGTTAGATTGTGTGGCCACTGACTAGGTGACCTGTTGACTTGCATTGCTACTCAAGTTTAGTTCTTTGATAGCCTGAGGAAAGAAGATATTTCTGAATCTAGTCCTTTTGCAATGTAGACTTCTGAAGCATTTGCTAGAAGTTAAGCAGAGGAATAGTTTCTGAACCAGGTGGGTTTGAACTCGGACAATCTTTTTAGCTCTACTGAGACGTCATACCGAGTGTAGGTTCTGTAAAGATGTACGTGTGGACCGATACTCTCTGCCACCTTCACCACCCTTTGGAGACCCTTATGATCTATAGCCTTGCAGTTTCCATACCATACTGTGATACTGGTTGTCAAGATGCTTTCAATGGTGCCTCTGTAGAAGATTGCGAGGACCAAAGATTGAAGGTTTGCTCTCCTCAACCTGCGTAGGAAGTGAAGCCTTTGCTGTGCCTTCTTGACAATGTGATTTGTGTTAGTGGACCATGTCAAGTATTCTGCGATGTGCACCCCCAGGACTTTGGTGCTCTTTACCCTTTCTACTCATTTCTCACTTGATTGTGAGAGAGGGGGATGTGCCTCATAGTGTTTCCTGAATCCACTATCACCTCTTTGGTTTTATTTACATTCAGAGCCAGGTTGTTGTTGTCACATCAGTCTATCAGATGCTTCACCTCCTCCTTGCATGCTGTTTCGTCATCATTGCTGATTACAGTATTGGGCTTAGTGTTATCCGCAAATTTGATAATCTGATTTGAGCTGTTCTTAGCTGCGCAGTCATGGGTCAGCATCTGAACAGTAGAAGACTGAGAACATATCCTTGAGGGACTCTCCTGTGCTCAGTATATGCTCTCTGAGGTGTTATTGCCTACGCTCAACTCTTTGTGGTCTGTCAATAAGGAAGTCCAAAATCCAGTTATACATGGGAGTGCCGACACCCAAATGAAACAGTTTCTCTACTAGATGTTGTGGTATAACTGTGTTAAAGGAAGAGCTAAAGTCAATGAACAGTCAGACATAACAGTTCTTGTTTTCCAGGTGAGCCTTGAATGTGTGCAGTGGGAGTGAGATGGCATCTGTAGTGCAGCAGTTTGGCTGATAAGCAAATTGGATGGATCTGGGACATTTGTTATTAAATAGTCCTTGACCAGTCTCTGAAAGCACTTCATTACGATAGAGTTGAGAACTACCAGACGATAGTCGTTCAGGCTTGCTGATTTAAGACTTTTTGGGTAGAGGTATGACTGTTGTGTTCTTGAAGCACTTTGGTGCTATGGCCTGATAAAGAGATGTGTTAAATATGTCAGTAAAAACCATCAACAAATTTACAGCGCAATCTCTTAGCACACACCCACAATACTGTCTGGTCTGGACGCTTTTCTTGGGTTCACCTGGCTTAGAGTTTTCTGAATGACGGCTGAATTCAGGCAGAGCACTACTTCATTTTTCTTGGTGGTGAGTTTCATGGCTTTTGTGCTATTCCCTTCATCAAACCTGCAGAAGTATGAGTTGAGCTCATTTAGAAATTTGGTGTGGTCATCACACTTTGAAGATACAGGCCTGTCATCTATTAAGGATTGTACTCCCTGTCACAGACGTCTGGAGTATCTTAGGTCTGAAAAGGGACTCGATTTTCTATCCATAGGCATACTTTGCCTTCTTTATTCCCCTATTTAGGTTCCTTCTGGTCTCCCTGAAGGCTTTCTTGTCTCCTGTCTTAAAGGCAGCATTGAGTGCTTTTAGGAGCTCATATACTTCATTTGTGATCCAGGGTTTTTGGTTGGCTCTTATGGTGATGGTCTTTTTGACTGTTACATTGTCCACACACTTTGATATGGATGCCGACATAGATTCTGTATACTTATCCAGACTGACGTGTTGGTCCCCTATAGCCATGTCTTTAAACATAATCCAGCCCGTGTTCTCGAAGTCCTGGAGTGCCGAAACTGTTCCCTCTGGCCACACTCTTATTTGCTTCTTGACTGGCTTGCATGCAGATATTAGCATGATGGCTGGATGACCAGAATTACCCAATTGTGGGTGGGGTACTGCCTTATAAGCCAGCTTGATATAGGTATATACTTTGTCCAGTGTGTTCTCTCCCCCTCGTAGCAAAGTCCACATGCTGGTGATAGGTAGAACTGACTTTAGGTTTGCTTGAAGTCACTTGCTATTCTGTGAACAAACTCTGGATTTTGATTTTGCAGGTCACTGATTGATTGGTGAAGCATGGCCAGTGGCTCGTTGGTGTTGCCACTGGGAGGAATATAATATACACCTATGATGCTCACAACATTAAAATCTCTTGGCAAGTAGAAGGGTCTACACCGTAGCAACAAGAACTCAAATGTTTTCAAAGCAGTGAGTGGTAACTAACTCCCAGTTGTGGTACACCACCTGTTATTTTCGTAGATACAGACACCACCTTCCTGCGATTTACCACTGATGGTCTGATTCCCATCAGCTATAAATAATGTCAGCCCTTCTGCATGTATCGCACTATTGCTGAT
Source organism: Protopterus annectens (assembly GCF_019279795.1). Classification (NCBI taxonomy): domain Eukaryota; kingdom Metazoa; phylum Chordata; order Ceratodontiformes; family Protopteridae; genus Protopterus; species Protopterus annectens. The sequence continues at coordinate 464,881,865 of NC_056727.1, forward strand.
ATTATAGTTTAATCATATCTCAAGAGCGCACAACTGTTTCTCACCTTGCTTTTTGAAGTTACTTCTATAGCCTTATGTAGTCAATTTTGTTATCCAGGAAGCGAACACTGGCCAGTAGCATAGATGGAAGTTCCGGCCTGTGTGGGTTGGCCTTTAGCCTGGCAGATATTCCAGCTCTAGATCCTCTTTTTCTCAGTCTTCCACATCTTTTCCTTCTCCTCATTCTAGATGTTTTAGGAGTCAGATTTGTTTGAACAAGACATTTTGGGTCATGACCGAGTATAACACCTTGTTCCTGGAGTTCATGGAGCTCCTGTAATGTAGTAGGCCTAACAGGCCTCACAGACAACAGCCCATCACGCATATCAGATTTCATGAAGCTTCTCTTTGCTATAACTTGGTACATCTTCAGTACTTTCCCTTGAATTTGGATTTTTTGTAGTTTTAGATGTAAAACAAGACAGATAATGCACATTTCCCTTTCGAGCTGAAGCAGCCGCCGCAACACAGGATGACACCATTTTTTTTGCTCAAAACACCAATACTCGATATTGCAGGAGCTCTGCCACAAGGACCTACACCTACAAGCTTACTAAGAAATTTTGTCATTGTTTAATAGCCTGCAGTCACTACATCTGACCTTGATATTGCAGGAGCTCTGCCACAAGGCCATACACCTAAAAGCTTACTGAGAATTTTGTCATTGTTTAATGTAAGTATATTTATCATGAAGAACCTTACTGTGCAGTAACTTTAAAATCAGTTAAATACGTTTGCTCTGTGACTGAAATTCTCTGTGAAACAGTCTTTGCACTCCGAAGACCCTGTTTCGAAGTTGGCCACTGGCTCCTTTTGCTTTACCAGTAGACTGTACTGCATATGCCAGTTATTTGGTCTCAAGAAATGACAGACAACCTGTTTTACTCGCATCTCTTTGTTAACTGCTATGTTCTGGCTATAAACTAATTGTGCTCACTTAAACTGGCCTGAGGGTGGAAAGCCGGCTCTGCTTTGCTTTGTTCCCTACTCCCAATTATCACCTACCTCCTCTTACTCCAATGTTATACTTCTTACACATATATTTTACTTGTGGCTCTTACTCCAAAACACTCCCCGCAGACCTTACTACTTCTATACATACATTCATTTCTGTTTCTTGTGTCCTACTTCCCTATCTCTATTTCATTTTAGCCGCATTCCCCACTATCTTGCTCCCCAATACTGCTTTGCACTACATCTGTTTATAATCTCAAACATACCTCACCACCTCTTACAGCAAGAAATCTGGACAAAGCCACAAATAGGGACAATTTTTAAATATTGCTCTTACAAACTTGCAAAGTTGATAGAATAACAGGCTTTGCATTAGCATGAACTTTCTGAAGGATATGAAATCTGAAACTCAAATGTCTGCCATTATTTTCTGACTTCAGTGCTCAACAATTTGACATTACATTTCCAGAAAAACACAATTTTATGAGAAACAAACCAGACATATGAGGCAAAAATCTGGACATCCTACGAAAATCTGGACAGTTGAGAGCCATGACCTCCCAGACTGTACCTATCTATTCCACATTATAGCCTTTTACCAAATAAACTCTCATTACTTCTTATTTTGACTATAGCTTTATACTCTAGCCTTTAATACCCCTCTATTCTTTACATTCCAGAGAAGATACCATGCCAAAAAAAAAAAAAGGCCACGTAGGGATGTAGCAGTTTATTATCCTGGCACCCAAGATAATAAATTGTTGCATCCCTACGTGGCCTTTTTTTTTTTTTGGAGTGGTTTCTTATTTTTCCTTTTTTGTTTTTCTTTTTGAAGACAACCTACCTCTCTTCCTTTATAGAGAATACTTCTCTCCTTATTTATTCTTTTCCGGGTCTCAGAATCCACCATCACTGAGTCTCTTACTGTCCGTCAATTTCTTGTTTCCTTCTTCATTCTACCTCTACACTTCCTGACGTATATAAAATACAGATACCTGTACTTAATTATGCTTCAGCTTATCCTCTGTTTTCCTCCTCTTACTGTGCAATTTTTCATCCTACCATGATTCAATAATATCTCACAATATCTCACCAACTCTGTCCCAACCATCTATCCATACTTCCTCTTTACACTCTCCACACATTGCACCAAACCTATTTAATATTGCCCCTCACCAATGGGTTAATCCAGGAATCCCATATTCACTCTCTCCCTGGAAAAGTCACATTATCCCTCTACATAAAGGAGGCAATTCAACAGACATTAATAACTTTCGATCTATAGCAATCTCATCTCCCCTCACCAAAATACTTGAAAAAATGTATTAAAAACAATTGCTAGACTATCTCCTGCAGGAAGAACTCCTATCCCCTACACAACATGGCTTTCGCCCTTCTCACAGTACTGGCACTGCTCTTCTAACCTACATACAGACTGTCAATAAAGCTAAAGATAATAGTAAACTTGTCTAAAGTCTTTGAGACAGTTTATCACAGCAAACTTCTACTTCAAATGTTCTCACTATGTCTTTTTCAGCCCACCCTTCTGTGGTTCTAAAGCTGCCTGTCCAATAGGTATCATTCAGTAAAATGGCAGTCTATGCTCTCTCATTACCTTCCAGTCACCACCAGTGTACCACAAGGCTCTTTCCTTGGTCTCCTATCACCATAGAGGTCATCCTAATACAAAGTGCAGATTCCGCTCTCATTTGCGCAAATGACAAAGTACACCTTCACAAATTTACTGGGGAAGCTTTATCAGATGCTGAAAAAACAAAAAACAAAATGTAAAGTCCTCTCTCTCTTGATAATACAATCGTTAAAGTCACTTCTCATAGCAAACTACTGGGGGTGATAGTGGATAAGTCTTGCATTTGACCTGCGTTTATAAAATTACATAAGAAAAACTCAAAAAAACTAGAGATACTTTACAGAGCCAAACACTTTCTCACCGACTCAATTTAAACTACATTTGCCACTACTTATCCTCTCTCCACTCTCCTTTATGGTGTCCCGTCCTTACTAACATCCAGGATTCACAAAAATTAAAACTTGAACAAATCTGCAGCACATAGCCCTTTCAGAACCCATTGCTGTATATCACTGAAAAGCCTAAATTGGTTAGAGCTGTCACATCTGGAAAACAGCAAACCACAGAATGAATAACAGAAGAATGTGAGCAATCCAAAGGACACCACAGTTTATTCCAAAATTGTACCACAGTTTGTTACAAGATAGTTAAGTGCTTTCCTCTCCACTACAGAGACTTCCTCAGAACAAAACATTAACCTCACCCAACCAAGTTAAATACCCCCATCAATTATTCAATTGAACAACAATTACAATTTTAAAAGCAGTATCATAACATTCTGCATAACATTAAGATCACAAAAACACATTTGAAATGTCCTAAAAACATTAAACACATAACATTGCACTCAGCTCTATCAATAATTAACTGTTGAATAAATACAAAACTAAAAATTATTTTTTAAAAATATTCTAAGGGCTAACCTGAAATTTGATCAAGTTTTAAAACACTGGCAATACTAATGGTCTCAATTTATGCCTGGATATCGGGAGGCATTCATGAATAATTGCCATCTTAATTCCATGACATCTAAATGTATGTCCAAAATGTCCCCTTTTTCATCTTCCTTTAATTGCTGTAAAACCAAGAATTTAAAATAATGTGTGGAATTTTCACTTATGTGTCTAAATAATGCACTTGTCAACCTAGCATGTCTGATGTCCCTTAAATGTTCGTCCATTCTGGTCTTTAATTTCCTAACAGTTTTACCAATATAGAAAATGGGACATTCCTGACATTTAGCCATGTATATCACTCTTTTACTATTACAATTGTACTGACCCCTAATGTACAATTTTTTTCCATTTACCTTAACGTACTCATCAGTTTCCAATAAATGTTGACAAAAAGAATAAGAAGTTATGTACCTACCATAACGTTCCATGTTAGTTGTCTTCTTCTCGCCTTCTTTCTTGCTGGATGGGTTCGGAGCCGATCCTCGGCTCCGACTAGGCCAATACTAAAGCTCGAGAGCTAATTCCTCCGGCTCAAGGCTCCCCTATATCCCACAATGCTAGGCGGTAACTACTCAGATCTCGTTTGATAGCTAAAACCAAGCAATTTTGGTCTCCACAGAATGGAGAAGAGAGAAGGGGAACCCACCTCTATATATAAAACTGTGGGTAATACTACCACAAACATAAAAAGGGAGAATAGAGGTGGTAGAACATGTGGGAAGGAAAAAATCCCAATGGAAGATCCCAAAAATTCCTATCGGTCTGTCCAGGCTAGGGGGAAGGAGGGTGGGACGCAAGAAAGAAGGCGAGAAGAAGACAACTAACATGGAACGTTATGGTAGGTACATAACTTCTTAATGTTAAGTTGTCAATCTTGCCTTCATTCTTGCTGGATGGGACTGCGTCCCTAGCATCTTATCCCGGGTGGCCTATCGGAACAGACTCTTGGGGAATAACCGTATAGTGCAGTTATTTTATTAACCTCATCTTCTTCAAACATTTTGGTTTTGTAAAGCTGTTGTTCTAACCAGCTTATTTCAATGTCTTGGGGAATAACCAAACGGTTATTCCCCAAGACATTGGAATACAACAGCTTTACAAAACCAAAATGTTTGAACAAGATGAGGTTAATAAAATAACTGCACTAATGGAGTTAGTGTTGAAGAATAATTACATTTGGTTTGAAGGGATTTATTACAAACAAGTTAAAGGAGTAGCAATGGGGGCCACTTGTGCCCCCATTTTTGCTAATCTTATTATGTCCTTTTGGGAACAAGAGTATTTGTTTAACAGTCAATACAGGGGTCAAATAGTCCATTATACTAGGTTTCTGGACGATTTGTTCCTGATTTGGAAAGGTACAGAGGACAACCTGAGGGAATTTTTTTCTATACATCAATAAAACCGTAGAGTTTTTTAAATTCACTTTTGAATATAGTAAGGAACGTATAGTATATTTAGATGTTGATTTAACAATAGATTATGCCCAAATGAAATTTTTGACCAAAATACACAGGAAATCAACCTTTTCCAATTCATATTTAGATTATGGGAGCTGCCATCCTGAGCATCAAAAGGGAGTGGTTAAGGGGCAACTGATAAGAGCAGCCAGGATGGTTAGTTCTGATGCTAATTTTTTAGTCGAGTTGGACTTTATTAGTCAAATGTTCAAGCAGAGGGGGATATCCTGATTGGCTTTTGGAGGAGCTCACCAAAGAGGTTATTTTTAAGCGGAATCATGGGGTTTATAAACCAATTTTGGGTTATGGGTTTGTTAGGAATGCCAACAGTACGAAACAAGGGGATGAATTTAATTCATCCCTGGTGTTAACCTACAATGGGATGGCCAATTCCATTATAGAGGTGTTAAATGACTATTGGGAAATTTTGCAATTTGATGCTAGTATAGGTTCCAAAGTAGGTAAGAACCCTAAGTATGTGTTTAGGAGGGACAAATGTATAAAGAATATTCTAGAGGGGATAAGACCTACACAGACGACAAGTAGAAAAGTGGGGAATTTCAAATGCAATACTTGTTCTTTTTGTCAACATTTATTGGAAACTGATGATTACGTTAAGGTAAATGGACAAAAATTGTACATTAGGGGTCACTACAATTGTAATAGTAAAAGAGTGATATACATGGCTAAATATCAGGAATGTCCCATTTTCTATATTGGTAAAACTGTTAGGAAATTAAAGACCAGAATGGGCGAACATTTAGGGGACATCAGACATGCTAGGTTGACAAGTGCATTATTTAGACACATAAGTGAAAATTCCACACATTATTTTAAATTGTTGGTTTTACAGCAAATAAAGGAATATGAGAAAGGGGACATTTTGGACATACATTTAGATGTCATGGAATTAAGATGGCAATTATTCATGAATGCCTCCCGATATCCAGGCATAAATGAGACCATTAGTATTGCCTGATCAAATTTCAGGTTAACCCTTAGAATATTTTTTAAAAATAATTTTTAGTTTTGTATTTATTGAACAGTTAATTATTGATAGAGCTGGGTGCAATATTATATGTTTAATGTTTTTAGGACATTTCAAATGTGTTTTTGTGATTCTTAATGTTATGCAGAATATTATGATACTGCTTTTAAAATTGTAATTGTTGTTCAATTGAATAACTGATGGAGGTATTTAACTTGGTTGGGTGAGGTTAATGTTTTGTTCTGAGGAAGTCTCTGTAGTGGAGAGGAAAGCACTTTATCTTGTAACAAACTGTGGTACTAGTTTGGAATAAACTGTGGTGTCCTTTGGATTGCTCACATTCTTCTGTTTATTCATTTAGAGCTGTCACATCCAACATATACACAACTTCTTACCACCTATAAAGTTATCCAGTGTCCATCTGCTTGTCCAGCATTAAAAAAGATTCTACACAACTATGTGCCCAGTTGGTCATTCGATACACTGCTGAGCACGGTCTGTACTAGTACAAGGTTGCTAAGGCCTGAAATTCCTTACCTGTATCCACCAGGTCTATATCCTCCCTTCCATCTTTCAAAACCACTCTAAAATCTGGCTTTGTTCTTGCTTAAACCAGGATAAACTATATCCCTAAATGTGAGCAGTACCTTTAGATTCCTTATACCTCCTTACTCTCTCTTTTTCACTTATTTACTGCTATCCAATCCTCTTCCCGGACTTTCTCTCTAAATACACTATAAGCCTGTTTTCCCTCACTTAGTATTGCAATTCCTGTTTGTATTAGACTAACTCACCTTTAATATCTCTACAAAACTGTCTAAAACTTCTCTAAATATTAAATGATGGTCATATACCTTGTATTGATTCTTAACTAATGTTTTTATATTATGTCCACTTTGTTATAATTATTTGAACTGCAGAGGTTTTTGTTTTATTTTTGAAGAGTGTATTATTGTTGTTCTTAATGTTTTGTAATAATTTGGAGCTTTCCTCTCCAGGCCTCCACTGAAAATGGGCTTCAACTCAGACGTTTCCAGTAATCAAATGTCAATCAATCAATAAATAAACCTCCCTTCAATAAACATTATTAAAAAGTGTTTGTTCATGTGCTCCACCCTCTGAGATGTTTACCTTATGATGTACCAGTGAGGCAATTTTTATGTAGAGCAAACTTTGTTACACTGGAAGCTGAGACTAGCCATTCATCTAAGTGGCATAAATTGTAAAAGGGAAAGAAACCCATTATACAAGCACACTCATTCTATAGCACTGTTTTAATTTATTGGGGTAGATCAAGTTTTTGAGCCCACTGCGATAATTAAGAAATAAAGAAAAAAGTAGATTATTTCTTTAAGAACCCTTATGAAACCAGGATTACATGAAGAACCAAGTTATTTTTGAGCCTATATTATTTTCATTGAAAAAATACAACTTTTCATATTACTATTTATAAGCAAAACAACATCACAAAGAGAATGTTTATCAGCTGTGTAGTATTCAAAGTTAATTTTAAAACGTTACCATTTTTTCACTTCAGGTCAATGTTGGATTCCAGCCACCAGATGGCAGTATTACATGGTGTTCTCAAGGATATACCCATGTTTTTTCTTTATCCCGATTTCTGAATAAGCTGTAACATTCAGTCATTGGTTGTAAGCATACATGTCTGTAAAAGTTTATAAATGTGCAAGGTATTGTTCAAGTCAACTGTTGGAATAGCTGACAGCAGTTTTGTTGATGCAATTTAGTTGACAAAACAGATGATTTACAGTTGTGTGATACAAGGCTGGGAAATATGTACTTTCCCAGATACTGTGCAATCTTGAAGTTGGAATATTTAAATAGCGGGGAGGGTGAGGGACACTGGGGGGGAGCTTGCCTCCTGCAAAAATTGTTTTTTTACTTGACATATAGCAAAATACTCCACTTAAGCTGTACTGACAAGGTCAAAAATGGCTGAAACATTATACAGCTAGATGGATTGCATTAGTGTTAGTGTTAGTGTTAATACTTGTCAAATGTTTTACGATAAACATTGTTAGTGCTGCATTTGGGCAGTACTTCTGCCTTCATATTTAATGATGCGCACGTCATTTGTATGCTTTTTATATCCATGTTAAATTCATACCAACATTTTAAGGACAACTCCAAATCAGATGACGTACAGTTTTGGGATACTGAAATTCCTTTCTTTAATGGTCCAAGACAAAAGAAACAATTATATATCCAACTATATTAAATCCAAAACATTTTAGATTAAATATAGTTGGACATGTATTTGGTCATTTGTTTGGATTTGTTTGAATATTTGGCAACTATTGTGAACTTGGTTTGTTTTTGATAAGTTTAGTTTATTAATGGAATCGTGGTGGTAATTAGTGTTAGGTGAAGGGTTTGGACGTTATATGGTACCCCAAAAAATAAAGAAGGCCACATACATAAAAGGTTAAATTATTACATTAGTGCTTAAAAGATATTTGCTGTAACAGTTAACTATGTTGCTATGTTCTGTTGTAGGCAATTGATTCAGGCTAAGGTGAACTACATACATCTGGATGTATGAAGGGTTTTGAGAACTGGATTGGATTCGAATTTGATATAGTTACAACATAGGAGTTCAGTGGCTGGGATGAATTAGACTTTTTTTTTGTTCACATCACTGCCAGAAGGCAATGATTCAGGCATACATACATTCACATATATATATATATATATTGCTTATGACTGGATTTTATTTCCTTTATATTTGCTGTACTTTTTTAATTCTAAATTTTGCTGCAGTTTGTTAAGGAGGGTTGCCTGAATGAAGCTCTATATGTCAAGACTTTTTGAGAATAAAATTTTCAGGGGTTCAGTGCTGTATCTATACATGGTTCAAGTACTAAAGGTTTTAGTTCTTATTTGAAGGTGTGTGTCTTATGTGTGGACTGGGATTGATTGTCCATAATGGTTAAGTTAAATTTAATGCACCACTATACTAATGAAAAAAACTGGATCTGAATACAGGTGGGACATAAAAGATTATTCACTGCTACAGTGGAGGTAATGCCTACTTAGGTTGAATGATGTGCTGGAGGAGGATGTTTGAATGCAACAGTGGGTGGAACCTGGGGAGGCACACACAGTGAAGGATGGCTGTGGTAAGGACAGTATGTGCTACATTCATGTGTTACGCTGAACGTTAATGTAAACTGGATAGTTTTTGTGAATACTCTAAACATATTTCTGACATACTTGCTTGTTACACCTTTGAAGGTTAATTAATGTAAATGGTTTTGGGGGGGGGATCTATGTCAATGACGACAGCACAGCTGGTTTGGGGTGGGAGCAAAGCCAGCCAACAAATTTTCCAAAAACCTTAAGCATTCTGAGCAGTCTTGCTTACTTTTTTCCAAAACCAAGTCAGCATAGCTACACAGTATTACATTTTCAGGCTTGTTGGGGGAGGTACAGATATCACACAATGAAATTTCAATGTACTGCAGCCAACTAATCTTGCTCTTATTTCATTCCATTAAGGATTTAAAAGTGGTTCATGGATACAGTACTTACTTTCCTTTTTCTAAGCTTATAGTCATTTAGTTCTTCTTCATCAGTGATTTTCTGCTTTGGAGGAGGTGGTAGCAGTTCAAGCTCTCTCTCTTTTGCTTCCCTCAGGAGTTGCTCTGCTGTAATCTGCACTTCTGCAGGTGCTTTGTTCTTTACCTGGAAAGAAAATGCAAATAAGAAAATAATAAGAATAACTTCATTCTAAGACATAAGATTACTGAAAGCAAATAAAAATGCTAAGACTTACGTAAGAAATTATTTGGCAGCTAGGCTAGAAAGTCCATTTATAATGTATACTAACTGCTCTTTAAACAGCAAATTTAGCTTTTACATAAAAGCAATGCACCAACAAATCAAAAATAAATGTAGACGCATAAGGAGTAACAACAGTCTTTTTTTTTTTTTTTTACATTTTTCTGTACTATGCATATGATCTCTTCAAATTTACTTATTTAGCAAAAAAAAAAAGAAAGAAAATAATTCTTATGCAAGCAGTATCATCTATCAAATGCAGGCACAGCAATAGCAAACACAAAAGCATAATGGAATCATTTAAAAGCTATGGCAGCTTGTTATCACTAAAGAACTTTTAATGTAAAAAATGACCAGAACAAAGGACATAGCAGGTTGGAGACATCTTTGTAATATAAAACGTTGTGCCTTCCTAACACACGTGACTGTACAAGGAGTTATTGGCACAACAATTACTTAATCCCAAAGGATTGATTAAACTTAGAAATAACTAAGAGGAGGCAGAGTACACCACAACGAAAAGTCTTGAGTCTGCGACAATACAAAATCAGCCAGTGCTTACTCAACACATTTATGCGTATTTCCCCCTGCTAAATGTACTGCATTATTAGCTATTTTTTTTTACAGGCTTCTTTCTTCACTTTCTCTTAAGTGGAAGTGAATAACAGCAGGATGAAAGAAAGTGAAAATAAAGCTGTACTACTGATCCAAGATGGTATGCATACCTTATGCACACAGAGTTTAAAGTTGAACTGTTGCACTGTTAATCACGTCTCACTTATGTTAAAACAAATTGACAGCACTTAGCTGCTACTCTATCAAACCTCAGTAACTTTCATTTTGTTAGCTACACTGTACGCCTTTTTTTTTCCATTTTTATGTAAAAGGATCCCAATATTCAAGGAAAATTAAACACCTGGAGTGCAAGGAAGCTGCATGTTAGTGCACTACACTCTGCAGATTGCTACCGTGTTGTAATGCTGCCTGCCCATTTCATGCAATTTAAATTGGGGTGTCTACTGTCTACATAAGCAGACAGTTTAAAATATTGTTAATTTAATGAGTACACTCCAAGGCTGGAAAAATGGAAACACTGAAGAACAGGTGCCAAAAGAAAAGATATTTCAAAAAGTAAGCCTCTTCCCTGTTGATTATTTTTAAAAACGGTTAGGTATTTCCATTAAAAATGTAAACATAAAGCAACGTGAAATTAGCTCAACTTCTTCAAGTTACGATTATCTGCGTCCTCTTTACTTCCTCTTTCTTCAATTGTCAGAAAAAGTTGTAAACTTAAGAGAACAGACATCCATGCACTATTACTAACAACATGTCATGTAAAATTATCAGGGAATTATACGCGTGGTATGCAGAAATAAATTACAACCTCCTGAGTTTTGCTTTCAAATTCATAATTACTTATAAATTCTGTGGTAATTACTATTATACCAATTTCCATGCACCATACTGCTTTCAAGTAATGAAACAAGGTACTACCAGTTTTTGTTTTAGCCATCTTGCATCATTCATATGCAGCATATGTTCAGTAATGTAATGGTTATTTTTATGCCCATACTACAGTTTATACTACTTTAACTGTTTTCCAAACTGACTACTAGTTATGCATCCCTATTGGCCCAATTCATGATCGGGGTTCACTTCAGGTACAAAGCAGTCTATTGTCTGAGACAGGGCAGCCATTAGGAAGAGGGGAGAAGTACAGCCAAATGTAGTACAACACAGAATGGTTGGTGTAATACACTCCACTGCCTCTATACTATGCTAATAAGTATGACTCATAAACAACCATTATGACCCTTAGTAACATACTGTTTGTGAGAACTAGGTAGTAGGCGTGACATATGGAAGTTCTGGAAATGGTACAGCATATTGGTAATGGTGGCAGTGAAAAGGTTGGCAATACACAGGGTGGGAAAACTGGGTATGCACAGGAAACACCACACCAATCACTTCTGCCACTAGTTTGCTGTTATATACAAGATAACAGTGGGGCTGATCAGGGTACTCAATCACAACCTTTCATATCTCCCAACCGTACCAAATTACTCAGTTTTTACCTGGTTTTGGGGTCTAAATAATGGGGTGCCACGATTCCAGAGTGGTACCCCTTAATTTCTGAATTTTCCGGTGCTTTTATTTCCCGGCTTTTTGAGCTGATGTCATCATGTATGCAATGACATCAGCTCCATGAAACGGCCTGTCAGAATTAAGCTGAAGAGCTCAATGTGCATGTATTTCTGGCTGCTCAAAGGCTCCAATCCTTAGAGGGAATAACCGCGAAGTGAGGATAGAGCTGGATATCTATGCTGCTGCTGCCTATGGAAGAATGAGCTGTCATTTTCATTTCGATGAGAAGAAAAGGTGTGAGCTGGATATCTATGCTGCTGCCTATGGAAGAATGAGCCATATTCATTTTGATGAGAAGAATGGATGAAGCAGAGCTGCATGCAGTGGTAGGAAGAGCTGCCATTTTCATATGCTGCAGCAGAGATGTGTGCGTGTAAAATGTCCCAGGTGAATATACCCGGTGGCTACAGGAGGTACTCAGGCTCAAAACTTGTACCTTGGGTACAGGTAACAAGAACCTAAAGTCCCAACCCACAACCACTTATGAAAACTTTCCAGATTTATGACTCATATTTTTGTTCTGTTCCTCATAAAATATGTGGTTTTCTGGATTTTTGTGGCAAATCAGTGAAGGATTGAATTCACTAAATAACGACAGGCATTTGAATTTCAGACTTCATATTCTTCAGAAAATAAATGGTAACACAAAACCTTTTATTCTAGCAATTTTCTAAGTTTATAAGATCAGTATATGAAATTTGTCCCTATTTTGGGGCTGTATTCCCACATTATTGGCTTTATCCAGGTTTTTTTGTGCTAAGAGGTTGAGAGCTATGGTGAGAAGTAAGAACTGAATTCGGTACTTTCGTATTATCGCAACCAGATTTTCACAGTTGCGAAAATAGCATATTTCAACTGAAACAAAGCCATGCAACACTGTAAAGTGTTACTGAAAGTCCTTACTGCTCATGAAAAAGTGTGGGTTACCTTCAGGAAGAACAGAAAGTTTATAAATCCTCTTCCTGATTTGCGTGCTGTACAGATGCACGCTTTAATTGTCAGGGCTGGCATAGTACACGCTCAATTCTGCAGGACTGTAAAACAGGTGCAACAGCAAGTTTAACAAAGTGCCCCTATTATACTGTGCAGGTTACATTTGACAAATGTGATTTATTACTAAATAAACCCAGACCACAAGGTATGCCAGACTTCACAAAAAGTAACAGTTCTGACTCATAGACTACTACTGCTGTCAGTATGTAACAGCAAAAAAAAAAAAAAGGCCGGTAAATATTAACTCCAGGAAACAACAGAAGGTCATTGTAACATCTTTCATCCCTTGGGCTCTGCATTTTGCTATTAATAAATCAGGTTTGTGAAATTTTAGCCACATAATATAGGGACGGATTTTAACACTGGCTCTTACACCTCTTTTTACAACCTGGAGCAATCTGTTCTTACACATTTAATTTCTCAGTACGATAGCAGCCATGACCTTTCAAGCGTGCGTCTGTAATGCACACAAATCAGGCAGAGGATTTTATAAATTGCTTGTCCTGAAGGTAATCCAAACTTTCTCATCAGTAATAAGGACTTTGAAGGACGTTACACTATTTCATGCCCTCTTTTCACTTGAATTTTCCGAGTTTCGCAACAGCGAAAATCTGGTTGCGATAATACGCAAGTACCCTGAATTCTTTATTCCCCCATTACTGGCTTTGTCCCTTTTTTTTGTGCTAAGAGGTTGAGAGCTATGGTGACAAGTGAGAACTGAATTCACTAAATGATAGCCATTAAGTTTCAGTCTTCCTATTTTTCAGGAAACTTCTGATTTGGCATAGTGTTACGTGGCTCTGACTGTAGTGCATAGGGTCCTGGGTGCAACACTTGCCAGTGAAATGCATGGTGATAACACAATATTTTATTCTAGCAACTTTCCAAAATTATACAAGCAATGTTTAAAATGTGTCCCTGGTTTTTGGGCTTTTGCCCCACCCCCCCCAAGAAATGTTGGCTTTTTCCAGATTTCCTGTGCTGCAAAGTTGAGAGATACAGTTGAGTGCCGAGTGGATTTTACAAGGAGCTACGAGCTTCAGGGGAAGATAAGTTTAGTGTTGCTTATGCTAAGTCTGCTTGCATTGTTAATAGCATAACAGGTTAAATACGTGCTTTTGATGCAGAAGCCTGTGGGTTCTACTCCCACAGTATGTAGATGCACTGCTGATACTGTATTGTGTTGTTGTACTTTTAAAGGGGGTAGGTGTAACAAGTCAAGGGTGTAGCTACAGATACATCAGAAGTGAGAAAATGTCATGCACAAGAGGATTTATGGCTCAGTGGAAAGAGTAAAAATATTATTAACCCAAATTCAGGAACAGAAAATCATAATTATTATGTTCTGTGCTGCATTATAAGAAAAATATTTTTAAATAAGTACAGTACATTTTCCAGCATTCAAGATAAAACACATATTTTTCCACTACAGACAATGGAGAAGCAAGAGTGGCCAGTTAAAAGCACCTGGATTACAATGACAGTTTTGATGCTTCAAGATGAATGTAGGAGAGGGTCTTGTCAGTACTTGGACTAAAAACTGGAAGTCTTTTGTTTCATTGCCTACTGGAAAAATGTTCAAACAATAAATTGAAAATGTGCTCTTAAGTCTAACAAGTGTGCCATATTATACAAGGAATATAATTTAATAAAGTCAGGAAGGTGTATCAGAGAACATGTGTATGTTTCTTGTTGTGTGTGCAAGGGGCCTATGATTTGAAAACAGTCCAAAGTCTTTTTTTATCCACTACTGGCCAGATGCATTTTCTTTGGATGTGGTGTGGGTTTCAATGCTGTTTCAATGAATGTGAGTTTTAAGGGCAGAGAAGTTTTAATGCTAAGTCTGTTTTCATTGTGAGACAGTATTGCTTTGTTTAGCAGATGTCGATTAGTGTTTGTGCACTGTGCTATAAAATGTAAAAATAAAATTCAAATAATCATTGCAGAAGTAAAGCAGTATGCACATTAGTGTTTATGGTAAATGGGGCGAAATAGCCAAGTAATGGGACATTGGAATGGCTGCAGGGGGACTCTGGTGTTATATTTTGGTTGTCTGTTCTTCAGTTTGCATTTGAAAGTTGGTACCTCACAATTCCATTGGAGTGGGCGGGGTTACATAATTATGTATGCAACTTTTATGTTAATCAGTATGCAGATTTGTACCTAGTTTTCATGAGTCTTGTCCAGATTTTTGATGTTTCCAGGTTGAGAGGTATACTACCTTTATATGCACTGGATAAGGGATGTTCTGTGTTCTACAATGTCTGTAGAGTAGAAAAATGACTCAAACTGAATGCAGTACATATAAGGTATTGGAAGATTGGTCAGATCACAAACAAGTGCATATGGGGGTGGCCAAAGGCTTTGATCATGGGCAGTGTGCAAGGAGCCCCAGTGCACATAAGCTATAAACAGGCTTTGAGAAATATGGTAAGAAGGGGGTTACAAACTGCTCAAAGGACAGTATGTGAAGAGATCCAATCATGTACTGCTGCAAAGGTTGACAGAAAAGCTGAGGACTCCAATAACCAATGGGATGCAGAGGGACCACAAGGGGTCTGTACGATGCAAGGCTGTACAGAGTGTAATAATTATCACCAGAGTAGGTGAAAGCACTAAACAATAAGATCTATGGAGAAAGCAAAAAAAAAAATGGTGCCAAAACTGGAGGGAGCGGCTTACAGGTTGTAATTTGTTGCTGATGTAGCACATGGACAATCTGAGGCATGCCAAGCTGGGGGGGGGGGGGGTGATCAGTGCTGACAGAATGTATGCTGGTCATTGTTTACTTATTTTTTCTGACAAACTTTGCCAGACTTGCATCAATACTATTGGGGACTAAGAATGTCATACTACCAACTGCCAAATATGCTTAAGGGTTCTCTACCTATCTAATGCCATGGAGGCTGAAGTGCGCTTGCTCAGGAAATCCATGAAACTGGATTTACCATGAAATCCACCTACACCTGGCACATACTTGGAGTAAGAAGACTGTATCAGGTTCATGACGCTTCCCCTCCTGATCATGTTCTGTGATCTGCAGGAAACAATTTATATAGATTTTTACCTTTCAGCATTATATTTTTATTATTGGAACTTACTTATGAAATACATAAATATATATATGTGTTTCCAAAAACAGATTCCTTACTTGGAAATCACAAATAAAATACTAGAAAAATAAAGCAAACAAATAAACATAAATGTGAAAAAAGCTTACTTAAACACATTCTTAATTATTTACAAACTCTTAATCATCTTTAATGTAATCATGCTGGTAAAAGTAAAACATATTGCATTAATCCTTAGGCATCTTCCCATATTTGTGATTCGTAAGGTGATACTGAAGTCGATGTTCATAGATATAAAAAAGAGGTTACATCTATATGGTCAGCATTCCACTTGTCAAATATAATAGCAATCTATAGTAAACCCACAACCCTAAGTCACAACAGTTCAAAATTATTTCATATAGTACATATAGCACTGATGCCAAATAACCAGAATTCTGGATAATCTATACTGGAAAGTCAGAACTTGTGACCCAAAAGTTGTATCCCTCAAACTCCCACATCTTCCTAATACAAGGGTAATGCCACAGACGTAAATAATAAGCACTGTCATTCTTAAATTGCCAAAAGATCCTTCCCTTCTCAAGTACAACTGGTGTATGCTGCCAACGATGAACTCCTTCTAAAGTAGAACAGATGTATGCTGCCAACGACGAACCCCTACCTTCTGAAATTTAACCAGTGTACCCTGCCAGCAACAAACTCTTCCTGCCTGAGGTGTAACTGGTGTATGTTGACAACGATGAACTGTCTTACACCAAATAAAGACTAGTAGTTGTGAAAAGTACTGTAAACAAATTGCCATTCTACAACCACTCTATTCCAAATCCCAAGTGACAGCATCTGTCCCAATTCCAGTTCCCATCTCAGTTTTGAATCCACATCAATTGTTTATTTTGCTTAAAGGACACAGATATCCTCATCAATTGTTTAAAGGACAACAACAGGATTCTATTATTAAATGCTCAACTTCTCTGTCCTTTTCTCCTTACTTACAGTTCCTGCTATGAATAAACAACAATGCAGCATTTTAAATATTTTAAATCGACTGCTTTTCTCCACTAAAACAGTATCTTACTGTACTGTGGTGGTTTCACTTTAAAAAAAACGTTTATCCCACCCAGGCAAAGCTTGCTGCAGTCTCCAATTCATTGATGTCATCAACGTCAATGAATACAGGTAGTTTTCTTGCCAATTCCCATCCCAAACTGACATCACCATGACCATCCGAAATACCCACCCATGCTGTGATGTCACAGCTCCCTGGTGCTTCCCCTATCCATACAGAAAGTAAAGGCTAGAACAAGGAAACAGTACATAAGTCAAGTCTCCTGCTGTGAGCTGTCAATCACAGCAGGTAACAGCTCAAATTACCCTTAGCACTTTGACAGCTAGGGAAGTTAGGTGTGAAGGGGATGGGAGATGAGTCGAAGGAGTACAATTCAGACTCCACAAAAGACTGCAATTTAGCCAGGCTAAAAAGAAGCAGCAGTAAGAAGCACTTTGAAAGTCAACTCTGTGGCATTTGCATGGTTTGTGGTTTAAGCAGTCATTGAATGGCATGAAATGTTACTTAAAACTAACTGACTGAAAGACAGCAGTGTATGCATGCAAAATCAATGCAGTGATCGGAGCTTTAGGAAGAAAGAGGCCTGCGTGATATATATATATATATATATATATATATATATTTTTTTTTTTTTTGTTTACAGACAAGCACTGCATTATGGGATACCTAGAGGAAGACTAAACAATCAGGATCACTTCAAGATGTTAGACCCATGTGGTCAGACTCAGAAATTACGTATAAAATGTTTAAAAACCTGTAAATAGTCCCAGAGTGGTGTTAAAGTGTAGGAAACACCAAACTATGATGAAATAAACATGTTTGAGTCTGTCGGTGCAGTTTTCCTTTAATCAGTCCCTGGTATAGCACAATTAACCTTTTTCTATACAGCCTTCCTTCTAGAACCTACCAGACTTTTTATTTAATTTTCCTAATAAGGATAGAAAATGAATTTTTGATTTGCTTTGCTGATGACAATATATTCAATTAAGGCTGAGTTAAGATTTTAACTTCTACCAGGATCACTGTCCATACATTTTAAAGGACAGGAACCCCCCCCCCCCCACCAAGTACAGATTAAATGAATCCATTCCTGTTAATATAACGATCTGGCATCCACAGTCCCAAATCCTCTTCCACACTCTGAAGTATTGTAGGTCAAAGCCCTAGTAGAATGTGCCACAACACTGTCTAGAATAGCTTTACTGTGGTGGGAATAACAAATAGCCTGACACAACCACTTGAAAAACTTTCCTTTGCCACATGTTGCCCCTTCTTACTTTCACAAGAAACAAACAACTGATAGGAAGTTCTGAAAGATTTTGCTCTGTCAAGAGTGTATCAGAGCTGTCTGTGGACATCCAAGGTATGAAGTAGCCTTTCTCTCTCATTTTTGGGTTTAAGAAAGAACAATGGAGATGGATAACTTGGCTTAATATGAACTTGGATACCACTTTATGCATAAAATAAAGGACAAGTTCTCAAAGAAACCCTGTACTTGTGGAAAATGAGAAGAATGACAGATCATAACTGCTTGCAAGAAAGATACTCTTCTTGCAGAGGTCAGAGCAATCAAGAAAACTGTTTTCCAAGTTAAGAACCTCAACTGAGCCAGGTGAGCAGGTTCAAATGGAGCAAGTGCTAGATTCTCCAACACTAAAATCAAGATCCCATGGAAGAGCCTCCAATTTTCTTGAAGGCCTTTTATGCAATACCCCTATGACAACATTTTGTCATGAGAAAGCCTTGAAAAAGGGAGTTCCATGGGCAGACATGCAGAAATGGCTGACAAATGAACCTTGATAATAGACAAGGTTATACCTTGCAAGACAGGCCCATAGGAAAGTAACTCACACAAACATTGTAAAACCAAAAAACACTAGCCCTGAATGGGTGCCAATTACGTTGTTAGTAACTAGAAAGCCTTTTCCATTTGCTTATATATGATTTTCTAGTAGCAGGCTTTCTTACCTCCTTTGTTACCTGTTGTACATCCTCAGTAGGCAGGTGCCTAAAAGTTATTATGACCCTCATCATCCAGGCAGTCATCTGAAGTCATGCGGGGTAAGGATGCATCACACATCCTAGTTCCTCTGAGTAAATCCAGTCTGTGAGGTAGCTTAACTGCACCTGGGTAATTCCAAAAGAAGGGAGACCCACTGGTGCCAGGGCCAGAATGGAGTTACCACAATGATCTTGAGGGATTTCTTCTGAATCTTCAGAAGTACCCTGCACATTAGTGGAAAGGGTGAGAAAGCAACCAGGAACATTCCTTTCCAAGAAAAGCAAAAGGAATCTGTTTTCCAAGCCTTTTTGCATGCCATCCTGGAGCAAAATTTTGCCTGCTGTTTGTTCAGAGAACTGGCAGAAAGGTCTACTCAAGGTCCCCACAGATAGATCAAATCTTGTAAGACTGTCTGATCTAAATTCCATTCATGGGGGCCTGCTTTTGTCCTGCTCAGCTGGTCTGCCACTACAGTTTTGCTTTGACAGAATGTAGAATGCATGTAGAGTGAGACCGTGCTTTTTTAATCTGTATGGGGCATGGGATCTGGTTCCCCTTGCTTACGTACCACATGACTGTGGTACTGCCTGTAACAAGCTGAAGTAGTCCTGGGGACCAAAGGTGATTCAAAGCATTCAGTGCATTGATAACAATCATCTCTTTTATATTTATGTGCTTGGGTCTGCCTTTGTTTTCCCAGGTACACTGCACTTTTATTCCCCTTGATACTATCTGGAGTAGGAAGGGAGAAAGGGAGGCCTGGGGCTTAGGGATGTTGAAGTCTCTACCAAGAGATCTCTCTTCTCATCTCAAACACTAGAACTGGCATTTGAAAAGATAATGGGTGTTGACAGACGGACCAAAAAGACTTCAGATGCCACTGTGTCTTTCTCAAGTGGAGCCCTGCCAGAGATATCATGAGAATTATAAATGCCATAAAACCCAGAATCCTAAGTTATTCCCTCATAGTGACTAAAGTCTGAGTGGAAAAATCCCCGAAATAGATCAAATATATATATTTTCTGTGAAGAAAAGCTCATTGTATTGAGGAGTCTAGCAGACATGCCAGGAAGATAATCTTGTGGAATGGAGCCAAAAAAAAAAAAAAAAAAAAAGACTTGAATGTTCTCTTGGAATCCATGCTTGAACAGGAAATCTCTCACCCAAGTGACAGATTATGGACACTGAAAAGATAAGCAGGTCATAAAAATGTGGAAAGTGTGGATAACCTGTAGCCTGCACTGGGTTATAACAAGAGCTAGACACTGAACATTCCCGCAGAAGTGAACAAACCAAAGAGGAAGGCAGAGACCTGATAATGTTATCCAGTCACATAAAATATTAAAAAATGTGTGAAGTCTGGATGAAAAGAAATGCGATAAGCATTGTTTAAATCTAAGACTACCAAAAAACTCAAATGAGGAAGAAGGTGCAACAGCTGTAAAGTGAAAGCATTACCACATACTGGTTAAGGAAAGAATTGTCCAGAACTGGTCTCCAGGCTACACTCACACTAGCTTTGCTCCCATCCACTCTTGCACTACATTTAAACTCTGCTATCTTCACCCATTCATTCAATCTGCCAATCACTACTAGCCTCCTCAACTGCCACTTTTCTTCTTGGAAATTAATCATAATTACATCATCATAACAAACCACTCCTATAGAATTCACTATTCATTTTATCTCTTTCCACGTCTTTTTTATTATTATTATTTATATAGCCACCATAGAAACTCGTACTCTGCTGTGTTCTTTCCAGCAATTAATCTCTCCTTAGGTGCTCGCCAACATTCTCTCCATACTTTACATATCCACTCTCCTCACACCCAATCAGAAGTTAGCTCCATCCTTCTCCAATCATCTCAATTATCTTCGTTCCTCTCATCCCAACTCACAGACACACAATCTTATAGTGGAAGATCCCCAGCCATCTTTATCTACCTAATAATACTGCTTCCCTCCCTCAATCTCTAGACCTTGAAGCCTGCACTATAGTTACTTTACACTAGGAATTTCTATAACCATGACATAAATGTATTTTCTCCTGCTGATATCAATTATTTTCCTTCAACCCTCGCAGAAAAACCCACAGCAATTACCTGACTACCACTGCCTCCATATATCAGACTACATTAATACCTATAAAAATTCTACCATACCATACCCTATTAAGTTTTCACATCACACCACACCCATGCCAGCACCCAACTCCCACATAAACATATCAGGGTCCCCAGGACCTCATTATTTCTAATTTTGGTAGCACAAACTGATAACATTTAAAAAAGGGAGTACTTTTTCCTGTGTTTTTACAGGGAAAAGTTAAAACACTTTACCAGCCCCCAAAATTAATTTAAACACAGTACCTACACAAAAAAACTTGGAATATTTAAAGTTACTTTTAAACTGTCAGAATGAAAAGTGTGCTCTTGTTTAAAAGTATAATAAAGTTGTGAGTCAGTAAAAACATATTCTTAGCTTAAAATATATTTTTCCTAAACAGAAAAGTTAAGTTTAAATATTCTAAATAATATGTGTAAGGTTTTCCTACAAAGGGAGCTCATCTGTCCAGCAATGGAATAGGACAATCCTATTGCTGATCTTCAAAAGCCCATGGAGAAGTACTCTCTTCGGCAGCAGGAAAGCTCTGAAGGATTTAGCACCTCTTTACTGACTACCGGTTTGGGCATGTGAAAGGTGCGCTGAAGCTTTGGAAGTTGGCCAGCTAACATATGCAAGATATAAC
Source organism: Protopterus annectens (assembly GCF_019279795.1). Taxonomy (NCBI): domain Eukaryota; kingdom Metazoa; phylum Chordata; order Ceratodontiformes; family Protopteridae; genus Protopterus; species Protopterus annectens. Next base: position 464,903,683 of record NC_056727.1, read on the forward strand.
CCATAAAACCTTGGCTAATATAGCAGTGATTACTATAATCAACATTCAGGGCATATGAAATGACCTCTAAGCACATGAAATATAGAACAATTTCTAAAATCTGAAAGAGACTAACATTTTAGATAGCTAAATTAAACTTCTATGTTTATAACACTGACAACATTAGATAAATTAACACTAAGTAAAATTACTACAACCAGTATTAAAAAGATACATAAATTGGGAATTCCTTATCCTGAATATATGACATACATAAGAAAGGAAAGAAAATAAACATTCTTGTTTGTTACAGCAATTTATCTTCCTTGAAGTACTTCCATCCCCAACTAACCAAAAATAGGAATGTAGGCAAAAAAAGAAACCATTTTTAACTATCTTGTAAATAATTAATTGTCTATTGTTAATTTTTTTCCTTGCAGTAAATTTACAAAGAGTATCCTTCTAGATCAAATCATTACCTTTGCAAAGCCTTGCAGTTTAAACAGAAAAAAGGAAAAACTCTATAATCCAAGGGAGTGTACAATTGTACAAAGCCTTTACTCCAGAATGAGCAATTAAATAATTCAGTCATGCAATATCCGTTAAAATGACCTTAAAGTCTTGAGAACCAGGGAAGCAAAAGAACTCAAATATCGACAGTACCCATTTAAATCTTGAACCCTTAACTGGGTAAGTGGCTTTTCATGTCTTCACTGCTGTGGTGCCTCATTTCACATTGGAGAGGTGTCTAGTACTGGCTTCTCTGTCATTTTCTCCATTAAGGATTTGTTAGATCATTTCTTTAACTCCTCGGCATTGGATAATTCTGGGTCTGGAGTACAAAACAGGTGTCTGTTACTTTCTTTATTTTCAGTGCCTTCCAGAAAAGCATATCCATTGTCCATGGAAATTGTAGGGCCTGCAGCATTAAAACATACTTGTTTATTTCACGTGGAATAATGATTAAATAGAAAGGTAATTTATGAAGTTGTCCATCCCTTATGCTTCCTCCCGGCTGGAACTTGGTTAAAGGACAATAAACCTGTCCATGCTCCTCTTATCTCTATGCACAACCTATATCTCCATTTCTCCAACCTTCTTCTCCACAAGTCTATTGGCCTTGAAGATGGTTGCCTAGAAATGCATGTGCCTTTTTTCAGACTTTCAAGAGACATCTTACCTCCCCGACTGAATATAAAGGGTGGCTGGAAAATAAAGCTAGCATTCGCCAGTCTCACTCAATCTCCTTATCACTGGCATCTCTGCATTCCTCTATGAATAAAGTATTGCTACAATCTGGAATCACACAAACTACAGTGCCAGCAACAGTAAAGGCCCGACTCATTTCTCAACTCTGAGATAACTCATTCTCGTTATAATCCAGAAAGTGAATACACTTGTTAAAGAAAGCTCCCTATGGTATTCCTTGCAGTAACTTTATGAACTTTCTCTAATACTAGAGAAGAATCAGGTGAAAGGCCTGTAAGTTCAGTCTTCATGAATTTAACTGGATAGCTGCCCTCTTTACCCTTTGGTACACAAAGGAAATGTATACCCTTAAAACAACTGTGGTTTTCTAGGTCATAAATTTTAAGGTCAATTTTGTGAGTTTCATTTTGCAGATTAGCTGTCCCTTTCTGTGTTAGGATCTCTTTGTTCTGCTGTGCAATCACCTCCATAATCTTACTCAAGGCTTCCTCTTGCTGGACAATGGCTTTCCCAGCATTACAGCATCATACAGCACAGTCTGAATTATTTCAGTGATATTATTAATATCGCCTGCTATCCTGTCTACTTTGTTCCAGGATTTCTGAGATGCTCCCAACATTTTTCAACTATATATTGTGAAGGGCTATGAAGTAGTGAAAACAGAACAGAAAAATGAATATCATCACCATAAAAGCAGCTACTAAATTCAAGAACCACTTTCAAGTAAACAACATATTCAACTCGAAAAAAAAGTTCAGCTCAAATGTATTACTTGAAAGGACCACTATGGGCAAATGATGAAAAACATATAATTTTTTTTTATCATGCTATGAATTACTGCACCTCCCAAAGCTGCCTGCAGCAAAGTAAGTAAGTACTTATTCCTAATTTTATTTTATTTTTTATCCTTCTCTGCCCTCATGGGTGCAGACATCCTGATTGCTTTGGAAAGCTAAATCTGTCCCATAATGCACTATGAGAACACAGATTGTAAAAATTAGTAGCCTAACATTTGTTGTCAGATTATACTTCTATCCACTTAGAATGGAACACCTGAAAAAAAAAGTTTGAAAGTCTGCAGTTCATGAGTCACTGACTGGTCTGCACAGAGTTTTACAAATGTTACTCCTACTGATATATTACACATTTTCTGAAAGAAGCTTGCAAGAGTGTCAACAAATTATTGACATAAAATGTCCCCTCCTTCAATTAGCTAGAGTCTCACATTTCCAGCTTGGGTATATTCAACTAATTAGAAAACTATGAATGACAACAGGCATCAAACAACTCACAGCCTGTTGTGCCACTAAAACTGTTCCTTCATATTTCTCTTCACTTCTGAATAGCATTTCCCAGGAATTATTTCTTAAAGCACACTCATCAATCCAGAATTTAGGCCAGACTATCTACTTCTTAAAATATGCACAGTAAACTATTCGATTTGAATTGCATTCTGGCTGCTCATGTGATTCTTTGCATAGTTACTCTGTTACAACATAACCTGAACTGTTGTATTTATTTATTTAATGCCAAGCTTTTACATAACAATGAAAAAGTTCTCAGTTTCCTCTTAACAAAGACCTCCTAAGCCTAAGAAGTCACCCAGTAGTTCCTCTTACTATTGTTTTATTTAGTTTGTCTTAGTTGTATACTTGTAGTAGCAAATATCTCATCATCTCAGCAACAGACTCATGGAGAAAGCTTCCAAATCAGATACTTTTGAAAACAGCAATACTACCAATTTAGTAAGCTCACAAAGTAAGACTACACAAATTAACATTCATTTACTGAAGGAAAAAAATAACTCTGTAATTTCAATGAAAGTCATTATTTCTTTATGAGACTCCAACACCTTTTTCAAAGAGCACTATGGACTGTAGTACGTCAGAGCAAAAGTATAACCCAAAATTAGAAGTACTTGTGGGGAACACTGATATAAGATACGACATTCCTACTCAACTGTTCTCCAGTACAACTACCCTAAATCACAACTGCATGTACGCAGCAGTGGTACCATACTCCAAACAGGGAGTACATTGTTATACCTAGAAGGAATTGCAAGAGGAACCGTTAGCTAAGAAAACAAGGTTCATGGAGTAGCAGCTGTAGGAGCTATTTACAGAAAAGGTGTTTTTTTTCTGCTAGATAGCCTATATTTAGAGCAACACACACACACACACACACACACACACACACACACACACAGCTATATCTATATATGTATATCTATACATGTTGTCGTTGTTGTGTCTTTTGACTTATCCCGGTTAGGGGTCGCCCCAGCGGAACTCCTGTCTGCTAATGTTTGGTAGTGGATTTTTACAGGCTGAGTTACCAGCCCTGATGCACAACCTTCAATGAAGACACACCCATTCACGCAT